>NW_009625104.1:57663-57993 GCF_000690535.1 Cariama cristata | reverse complement strand
GGCAGGATGCCGTCCCCTGCCCGCCATTGCCAGGGCCCCGCGACCTTCCCGACTCACCTGGGCTGCTCCTGCACCAGGGTTGTGCTGACCAGCCGTGGGTGGGTGAGGGGGACACGCCACAGTTTGGGGCTCCCACAGGGCTGCCCTGGGTGGAGATGTCCATGGCTGGAGCAGCCAGTGAAGCCTGAAGCTCTCAATGGAGCTTTGGTGGGAGGCAAATGCGTTGTAGCAGACGGAGGTCTGTAAGGTGGTGGAATTCCCCTCCTTGGTGCTGGCTGTAGGGGGGAGACCCCGTCTCGGGCACCCACTTTTCCAATTTTTTTTTTTTCC
>NW_009625104.1:56731-57536 GCF_000690535.1 Cariama cristata | reverse complement strand
TTTTTTTTTTCTCCCCCCTCTTGCTGCTGGGTTTGAACTCCCCAGCAAAGCACCCTCTTAGGGCCCTGAGTGGAGGGTGAGGTGTGGGTTGGAGGAAGGGATAGGGAATCAGTCTGTTCCTGTGAACAGTTTTGATGTTGGTGCTCTGTCGTGAACGGTTCCGACTTGGTGCAGACAGCTGCCATCCTCGGCTCCGTGAGAACGGCGGCAACTGGAGTTGGGAGAGGTGTGTTCAGCAGCAGTGCCGGGCTGTGCCGTGCCGCCGGGGCTGAGCACGCGAGCGTGGCTGGGGAGAGGCCCTGGAGCCAGGAGAGCTGGCGGGTTGGGAACTGCAGGGATCCGGCTGCAGGAGCCCTGGCTGGGGGCACAAGTCTGGCAAAGCATCCTTGGGGCAGCCATGAAGGGGCTGCAGCCCCCGGCACCGCTGTCCTGGTCCTCATTTCGACGGCAGAGCATCAGAACTATTGAAGCCTGAGAAAAAAAAAACCAATGCAGCCATCCCTCCCCCTCCAGTAATCCTTTCTGTGAGCTGGATTTAGGGATTCACTGTGGCATTAAATGCAAATAACAAACGAGTCGGTTTTGCACCAAATGGGGGAGGAAAGCGAGTCTGGGAAAGGAGTTTCTGTTCGGTAACGTAACCGTAGCTCGGAGGGGCCCACGGCTCTGCGGTGTGTGTGTCTCTCTGCGTGCCTCTATTTTCCTCTTAATACTCGTGGACTGCTGGCTTGTAACGTGACGACTTTTCAACGTCAATAATGTATTGAATAACAGTGTAAGAAACTGGGGGAAGCGTTAAATCTTT
>NW_009625104.1:51790-56641 GCF_000690535.1 Cariama cristata | reverse complement strand
TCCTTAGATTGCCCCCCGCCCCCCAGCCGCAGGGACGAGAACGACGGGCACCTTGTCTTCCCCTGTCTGCTGTTAGGCTGGCTGGTGAGTGCAGGGTAGTGCATGGTTTTATCACAAACCAGTTGAATTCACTAGGAGTTTAGCAATGCAGTCACATTAAATGACAAGGCACTGCTCACTGTTGAAATTTGGCACATCTCTGAATTTTTTCCTGTCCCGGTGACTGAGGAGCAGCTTTTAGCACTTCCAGAATGGATGTTCCCCACCTGGGAAGTGCCTCTGCCTCTCGTCGGTACCTGCCCAGCTGGGACCACTTCCCATGTCAGACTGGTGTGTGCTCCTGCCCTGTCCTTGCCGACATCTCCTGCTCGCCAGGACAGCGGGTTCCCTCCTTGCAGTTCCTTGATGTTGAACATCATTTTTTCCCCATCACAGAGACTTCCCTGCAATGGAGCCAGCTCTCCGGCAGTGCTGAGGAATGGCTGATACCCGCAAGCAGCAGTTGTTTTGTACATGAGTAAGCACTCATGTGGAGGAAAGGCCCATTAAAACTGTTAAATCTGTGCTCCTTTATTTCAGGCAGAGAATTTCAGCTTTAACATTTGCAGCAGATACCCAGGCTGGAGGGCGGCTCTGCCCAGAGCGGTGCCCAGCCCCTGTCTCGCACTTGCCTGGAGAGCAGCAGGGCCAGGGGATGAAAGTCAAGTTTCAGAGTGCTGCCCACCGTGTGTGGGTCCGACAGAGACCTGCTGTGGTGGGAGCACCATGCCAAGGCTCCACGCTCACCCTCCTCCTGCTGTCCCCAGAGCCCATCGGTGTGATGGGACCGACATGCCCACTGACCGTATCGCTTGGCGCGTGCTCCGCATGGGAGAGCTCAACTCAGCACCATCCCCTTTGCCCTGGCCAAGCTGGTGCTTTGAAACAGGCTTATGGGTTTTGAGCTCTGCTTTAGCAAACCACACATCTTCCCAAACCAGCTTGTATTTGTTCGAGATTTGCAAAGCGTGGCCCTCGCGCTGGGGCTGCTGTGGAGGAGGGGGAGCAAGAGAGCAGCTTGGTGGGTGTTGGGCAGCCAGCCAAGGTCAATCCCATCCGTCCGTCCCTGATGGCTGGGGCTCTGCCACTGCTCCCTGCTGGGGACAGGGCTCAGCATGTCCCCTTGACCCAGTGTTTTGGAGAGTGAGCCTGCTTTCAAGGTCCTCCTGCCCAGCTGGATTTCAGTGTGCCCCGTGGCGTAGCGGGATGGCATGGGATGGTGGGTTTGGGCATTTGGTGAGAGCAGAAAAGCTGTACCCCTCCTCCTGGCTCTGCGTCCCATGGCTACCTGCCCCGCCATAGGATGGTATCAATAGCAGGAGCCTTTCTATGAATGCTGTGAAGATGTTGGAAGGTAGTAGATGGGGATGCCAACAGCAGCGCTCATCTGAGTGACGCAAGCGGAACTTGCTCTGCAGCCTCGCGGTGCGATTTCCTTCTCTCTTCCTGGGTCCCATTTGCTGTGCTCGTAACACTGTGCTGGGGATGGCTTCCAGTTCATTTTCCACATTCCTTGGAAAGCCCCACAGCTACTGATGTGTCCACTGGGTACCACGAACACAACGGATGTTATTGCTGGAGCGGCATCGTCTCTCCTCTTGCTTGCTGTTCTTGGGGAAGTTTCTAAAGCCCTATAAAGACGGAGGCCCCGGCTCCCCGCCGATGTAAATCAGCAGCGCTTCTCCAGCTCCGCTTTATGTGAGACAGGAGCAAACGGCCTGTTCCTACATGCTTGCTGCGTGCCCTGGCCCCACAGCATCGCCCCACGGCATCGCCCCGTGCACCCCGATCGCCTGAGTGCTGCTGCAGGGAGGGGGCTGCAGGGGATGCAGCTGGGAACGGTGTTGGGAACCAGCTGAGGTTAGCTGGTTTGCAGCCAGCATGACTTCGGCTAAGTACTGTGGGGGACCCCCTCCTCCTATTTGGCTTCAAGGAGAGGAGGGAATGAAAAAAAAAAAAAAGGAACATGTTGGTTTTGTTTTGGCTGGGGAGCTGGAGCCACAAGGAATGTCGGGTAAACCACAGCTCGGGTTACCCTCTTCCAGCGCACGGTGTGACGCTCCGGCTGGGCGGCAGAAGGGGTTTCTCTCTCCTCACCCCTCTGGTACAGAGCACAAAGTAAAGCCCAGCCCTGGCCCGCAGGAGCTCAGTGGAAAGAGGGATTTCTGCTGAGAAGCAGCAGCCGGCAGGCAGGGCAGAGGCTGCTCGCTCCAGGTGGCAAATGGGGCAGAGGGCTCACTGGGAGCAGAAACCGGCACAGGTGGCACTGGGAGACCGGTGCCCTCCCCGCTATCTGCTGCAACCCACTCCCTAAAATGGCCAGGGCTCCGTTTTGACTCTCGGTTTTGAGGGATTTGCTTGTAGACGAAACCTCCCAAGGAAACCAGAGCTACGGGAGGGAGCGCTCAGGCAGGAGGGAGATGTTCTCCTCCGATGGACCCAAGTGGGATTGGAACCTCCCAGCAAATGACCCTGGAGCCGGTGGTTCCTGGAGTGAGCCGATGGGTGCACTTTTGGGCACCCTATGCCGAGCACCCTGACCACTGCCGGAGGTTGTACTAGTTGGGACCCTTGGACATAGTGCAGGTGAGCGCTGGTACCCCAGGGGACGGGGGCTTCACCTTTGTATGTTATCTCCCGTGATGCAGGGGACCTCAACGCTCGGAGTCCAGCTCCAGGTGGGACCAGTGAAAACTCGTGCAGAACCTCAGATATCCCACCGAGTCTTTTCTGTTGAAGAACTGATATTTTGGCATAGGACACAACAAGAAACCTTTTTTCTAGAGTGTGTACTAAATGCAGAGATGATGGGGACCAGGGCAGGGGGAGCAGCAGTTTCCCTGGTTAGGAGCCCTGCGTGTTTGCAATGCAAAGACTTCAGTGGAGGGCTATTTCAATGCCAGAAAGGTGGAGGAGGATTTTACACTAAATGCTGTAGACTTTTTCCATCATGATAACCTTAATTCAATGCAGGTCATCTATGGCACATCCTTGGGGTAGGCAACGTTATAAGGCCCCAGTAGCTGTGCCGCCCAGTGCAGGAGAAGCACTAAATCCTCCTGCTGATGTACAGGCACAGTGTGTGTCCATCCAGGTGGGCTGCAACGTGGAGAGGGATCTCCGGTTGCAGGTCCGGGCCATCTCATACACAATACTTGGCTCTCCGTGGTGTGACATGTTGGGTGACAGCAGGCACATGCTGTGGGACAGCTCTTCCACTGTGCAACGCATTGCTAGAAGGGAATAGGATCTTGTAGCGGGGAACAGGACCGCATTTGCTGCTGCCCTGTTGTGGGTGAGGAGGCAGGGGGGAGGCAGGAGCGTAGGCAGGATCCAGGGAAGGTCTCCTGAGCTATGGGATGTGGGACCTACCCTGGGAATGCCAGTCCCCCCTCACTGTGGGGTTCTTTGTTCATGCGAGGCACGGATGACTCAGCACACCAATATGATGATCAGAGAAGTCGTTTATTAATCAGAAGGCTACATCTTATATACTGCTTTCTACTTCGTACACGCGCTCGCTCAAGCTCTAATTGGTTACATGTACTGTCCACGCGACTATCACGCTCCTTAGCAAGGATTCTGATAGGTGTTTATGCCATGCATAGCTTCCACGTAAATTAAACACAAGTTCTTTGTTTATCACACAAGCTCTTTGTCTCACCTTGTTACTATGACTTTATTTCTTAATTTTATCTATCTCTGGTTCCACAAGTATCCACCTCGTGTTCCTCAAGTATCCATCCCTTGTTCCACAAGCTTGCTTCTTTGTATAACTCTCTGCATTTTCCCCACATCTGATTACATTCTCAAAATGTTCTCCAGCTCATTGCTAACATAAAATGATCCTACACCCCACCCCTTGGGTGCCACTGAGAGCTTTTGGAGAATGACAGCGGGGACCTGAAAGCCCCGTTTCAGCAATGGAGAAGCAAATTCTGTTTTTCTTTGGTCTCCAAAACCACTGACTTCAGAGGGGACAGCTCGAGAGGAAGGAAGGAAGACCTGAAACTGGAGTAGGAAGTTCCTGAAACGTGAGAGCAGCCTTCATCCCGATGTGCTGAGCCTCTCCTCTCCTAACGCTTTTGGCTGAGTACTAAGTGGTGTTAAATCTTAACTGCAAACTCTTTTGAAGTTCAGATCCTCCCTCCCAGTAATAAATCCAGCCATTGCAGTTCCTGAGCTCCTGACGTGGATCTTCTGAGTTTACCGTATCCTCTCATGTTTGGTTTCATTGGGTCAGAAGACTCTTTCTTCGTCACTGCAGAGACCCCAGGGATCCGTTGGTGATGGGCATGTCCCCTTGCGGGGGTGGCTTAAGGTGCAGAGCAGGTTAAAAGCACAGAAGCTATGAGCTCCTGAGGGGAGCAGAGGACCCAGGGTGCGGGTCCTGCAGGTTTTGTGGGTTCCTTAGGTGCTGTGGCTGAGCACATCCCCACGGAGGGACAGGGGATGCAGCCTCCCGCAGTGCCGACCATCAGCGTGCCGGACACAGGGCGGCAGCTGGAGGCAGCCGGGGAGACAGTGAGGTGGCAAAGCTTCGTGCTGGGGGCTGGGGCTCAACCTCTGCCGAGTGCTGGGAGGGGAGCCCCGTGCCTGGGGGCCGTGGGATGTCCTTTGGGATTTCCCCTCTGGAGAGAGCGGAGATGTGGACAAAACCATTTGGTGCAACAGTTTTCTGGGTAGAGAGGGCAGTGATGAGATTTGCCATGCCCAGGCTGGAGGAAAGGGCTCTGCAGTCATCGAGATGCGGTGTGGCAGGATGACACCGCAGGCGTTTGTGCCGGCTTTGTGCGGGCACCTGCAGGGAGG
>NW_009625104.1:43142-51777 GCF_000690535.1 Cariama cristata | reverse complement strand
TGGAGCTTGCGTGTGCCTTGCAGTGTTTCTTGCTGAGTCAAGGGCAGGCAGGTGGGCATGACTTGACGAGGCTGCAAGTTTTGATAAAGATAGCATGGTTTCCAGCCTGGCGGATTAGGCTGGGGCTGGACATGCTCCGTGTAAGTGCTCCCAAGCATGCGCCTTTCCCAGTATTTCCCATGGCCGGAGCTACTGTTGAGTGACTGTGGAATTAAAGTATCGTTTGCAATTTTCTACATTCCGGAGCGGTGTCAGGTTTTGATGGAGGGCAGGCTCCGTGTGTGCCTGTGTGCTTCGCTCGGCCTGCAAGCCCCCAAATATCTCAGAGGCCGTGCACATCACTTTTTTTTTCTCCTGCTGGACTGAACCGGCGAGGAAGCGTAGGAGAGCCAAACTGAGGGCAGGAGGGAGCCCAGCCTCCCGGCTGGTTGACTGGACAACCAGTTGCCCCCAGTCTGACACCTATTTCCAAAATGAAAATTCCACCCCAGCAACTTATATTCATTTTCCCAGGATTTTGAACGATGGGAAGACTGGAATCCAAATAAATCCCGCTGCCCGTGGTTTTAGACATCTTGTACTCCCTCAGCATCAGGCGGGTGGTTGTCTCCAGAAAGACTGGCCACAAAACGTAACCAAAATCCCAGTCTAAACCCCAGTTAACTCCAGCAAAAAAAAAGAAGGAAGTTGTTGTTTCGCAGCAGCCGATCCATCTGCTACCCCTTGTGGGGCCGGGGCCAGCTATGAGAAGCCAGCGGTGCTGTGGCTTTGGGTGCCTGCCTCTGTCTGCACGGCAGGGTTAAACAAATATCAGCCCTGGATTTCTATAGCAGTGGAGGATCTCAAAGCGGTTTGCAGGCTGTAATGAATTAAGCCTCTCTATGTTGCTGTGGTTGGGTTGGGATGGCATTCGTGGCCTGTTTTTCTTTTGCAGTGGGGGAAACTGAGGCATGGAAACATGAGGGGTGGGATTTGTCTGTACAAATAGAGACACGGCGGTGCGGACCTACATGTCTGGCCTGTGTGTCCAAACTCCCTTTGTTAGGTAATGGAGAGAAATGGGCATCACCAGAGTGTCGTTAGCTCACGGGAATGGGTGTGTAAAACAGAGGAGAGGAACGGTGTCCTTGGAGATAGCCCCGTCTTGCCATTGACTGGAGCAGCTGCCTGCCTCGGTTGCAGACACGGAAAGGAAGATGCCAAGCCTATGCCTGGTGATAGTTCTCAAGTGACATAAGAAATCTCCAGCAGAAATGGAAGTGGTATTTGGCTCTGTCGTGAGCCCTGTGTGTGTTTTAGTTGTCTTCCTCCGCAGAGGGCTTGGCCGGCCTCACCTCAGCTTTGGGCCAAGGACTGTACTTGCTGTTATGGAAGCAAACTTGCAAAGGGATCTCTATGGAGACTGCTTCAGCCCATCTCCGTTTCCTTATCCTACATGTCCATGATGCCTACTCGGGCACTTTTCCCATGTTCAGCTGTGTGGTGGTCTCCTGGCAACACTTGAACTCAACAGGACATGGCCTGGAGCCTCCACTGAAGATGTGCATGGGACCGTATTTCTGTTGGTGGAAAAGGCGCTCCTAAGTCATCTTTTGTGGGAACCATGGGGTTGCGAGGATGCAAAGAAGAGATCTGAAGCAGGCAAACCCTTGTGCTTGTGCTGAGGCTGCTCCTGAAGCCTCCCATACCCCGTGGGAGTCATTTGTAGATACCAAAATATAGTATCAGGTTGTAGGGCTCTTGTATTCTTATGAAGAGTCAATCAAAAGCGAGATTAACTTGCTTTAAGGTGCAAAGGTTTCTGGCTGAACAAGAGGAAAGAGAAAAGTCCAGCACTGTCTGGTAGAGATGAGTGTGAAGGGAGCAAGTGTCTCTCTCTCCTCCACTGGACTGGGGAGGCATCCTTAGAGCCTCCTCCTGATTCTTCACATCTGCTGACTTCTCCTGAATGAGACAGGACACATCAGGTCTTGAGCTCCTTCCCGGGCATTGTGGGGCAGTAGTCAATATTCCAGCAAGGTCTCCAAGGCTGATTTGGAGATTGAGACGTCCTTAATCACCATATTCCTCAGACAGGCATCTCTGCTATTTACTTAATTGGCTGCATGGCTTTGAAGCAGCTCAGATGGTATCTCCTCTGGACTGTTTACCATTGTGGTGTGGCTAGTTCATGGGAGGGACGTTGTGAAAAGTAGGTAGTTTGTATATTTGTATGTATACATATACATACACAGCAGGGCTTGGAGAAGGAAGTGAAAACCAACTGGACTTTCTTCCTGGTGCTCAGATTCGGGAGGTGAGAGAGGTTCTTTCATGATGTGGTTATTCCACTAGCGTCCTCCCCAGAGGTCCTTCTCCTTCATGTCCTCTCCTTGGAGCATCTGCGGAGGCAGCCTCTAACTAGCCTGCCTGCAAGGCAGAAAGGCAACCGCCTAGGTCTTCTTTGAAACGCTTTGCTCTGGTTAAGGTGCTTGGATTCCCAAGGTCTCTTTTGTTTTCAGAAACACTGAATAATGTAGAGGTTTTCCTCCAGAGATGCCTGCTTAGTGTGGATATTTAGAAACCGCCCGCATGCATAGCACGGTGCCTTGTCAGACGCTGGGAATGTTTTCTTATCCCTTTGGTATGTCATTCATGGCAGGATGATGATTCACTCTTAGGACACGACTTTGGGGTAGAACTTTGGTTATCTCCAGCCCCATCCAGCTGCCCAGCTGGGGTGAGCAGCTCCGTTGTGACGCTTCCTCAGCACATCTGAGAGCACCGCAAAACCGAGGTCTGACACGCCAAGGCTCCTCCGAGTGAAGCGGATGAGCTCATAACACGGTTGCCACTGGGTTTGCCCGGTGCGGAGCGCACGTTCCAGACTCTTGACTCATTTCCCAGGACCGAAGTGCGCAGCCCACTGTCTAACCCCGGTTTCCCCAGCATGCCTGAGGTTAGGAGGGGAACAATAGAAGGAAAGGACCCTCTTGAATTTCCTCTCTTGATATTTTTCTCTGCATTCATATTCATTCTCGCTGTTTCTATTTTTAAATTGTTTTCTTGTGCAATCTGTGTGGGTATGTGCTGCTATATTTAATGCTCTGCTAGTATCAGATTTTTCTTTCAAGGGCTTTCAAAACAAAAACAATAAAAGTAAATCCTCTTGTAGGAGGTCACCGAGGTGGAATGGCTTTTTCCCAAGTGCTGACGTGCTTTGGACTTCTCCCTGCTCCCTGTTCAAGCTTATTTCCCCCTTGCCAAGAGGCCCCTTTTCCCCCATCAGCTCTCCCCGTGCCCAGCGATGAAGATGATGCGTGGTGCTCCGGGTGCTTGACCGTGGCGGTGTGGGGCTGGGCCACTGAGTGACTTCCATTTTGCATGTCATGGAGGGCATGGAGGGTGCTTGTGCGGAGCACTGCCAGAAGCATCTCTCCTCAGTCTGCTGCGCTTGCAGGACTTGTGCTTCCAGGCTCCTTGATTTTGGGAGCTCGTTGGTCCCTTAGCCTGAAAATGTCTCTTGGTTTTTAACATCAAGGTTTTGGACCGTCATGGCAAATCTGTCTCCAGCTTCTTCCAGACACTGTTGGTTTCTGCTGGAGGAGCTGGTAGGTGCGATGAACCCCACCAGCTGGCCAGCCCAAGCAGATAGGAAGCCGTTGGTGATCCCAACTGGAATTGTCCCATCAGGACTCCTCCAGCCCACCATTCCAGAGCTTCTGCATCGAAGCTGGGGCAGAGCCAGCCTGGAGAGGTCCTGCTGATGCCCTGGCCTAGGAATGCACCCTCGGAGGATGGCAGTCCCAGCTCCCCGGCACAGCCCTACAAGTTACCTGGCACTGTCCGGCAGGCGTTGGGGAGGCGGCTGTGCTGTATTCTGAATTTTCCAAAGCCGTTTTACGTAGGAACTGAGGCTCCCACTGCTTTGTTTTATTTTTAATAGCCAAACTATTTAACCAACAGAATTGTTTGCAGAAGCAAAGCACTTTGGTCCCCAAATCGTTGAGCTTCCGGTTTCCATCTGCTCTCAGTAGGACAGCGATCATGTGCTAAATCCCAATTAATCATTAAGAAGATATTTGAGGTTTAGCAGCTGTGTTATAAGATACAGTTTTTACTGGTTTCGACCTCAGTTAAATATGTTTTTAATAGTGGATGGTATTTAATTAAACATAAAATAACAGAGGCTTATTAAATCTAGAGAGACCTTTCTTAGCGATGGATATTGAATGTTAAGTAAATACCAGTTGGTCATTAGAAGCATATTCAGTGTGGTTTCACAGCTATGTAATAGGCAGGTATCTTATTACCCATCTACCCAGTTTCAATGAATACGCTCTTAATAATCAATTGCCATTCATTTAATACGTAATAATAACTGTCCTATTAGAGCTGAATTAGATCCTTGTAGGAGAAAATGGGGGTAACCGGGTGCTCGCTAGTTTTTTGAGGGTTTTTTGTTTTGTTTCGAGTCGATGGTTTGTTGAGATTAGCTTTTTCTAGGGTCATTGAAGATTGGATGACACTGGGTTGGATGATGGAGAAGTAGACTTCACATCATGGTCGTGTTGGGACCTGCCCAGAGATTAGAGCTGAATTAGATCCTTGTAGGAGAAAATGGGGGTAACCGGGTGCTCGCTAGTTTTTTGAGGGTTTTTTGTTTTGTTTCGAGTCGATGGTTTGTTGAGATTAGCTTTTTCTAGGGTCATTGAAGATTGGATGACACTGGGTTGGATGATGGAGAAGTAGACTTCACATCATGGTCGTGTTGGGACCTGCCCAGAGCCACCAGCACCAGCACCACCACCACCACCACCGTGGTCACTGGGAGCAGGACACAGGCGGGCTGCTGGCAGAGGAGGCTGCGAGCATCCATCCAGGATGCAGGAGGCTGGCAGAACGGCACTGGAGCCTCGGCACGGCGGGCTTGATGGTTGCGGGGTGACGCCGTGAGTCTTGGAGTGTCCTTGGAGCGCTTCTTGGTCTTTCTCTCAGGCAGAAATCCATTACACAGGGCTGCAAGGGAGGAGGAGAAGCACTGCTGTGGGGAAATGCTTTCTTATACAGGAGGCATTAACCTGCAGAACTTGCTGCCGTGCAGTATCTTCAAAGCCAATTCATTAGCTGGTGTCAAAGGAGGATGAGACTCGTTTGTGGATGATATGATCAGAAAGAGTCGCTTAGGGCACAGCAGATGTTTCTAATTCCTGTTCATGTTTAAGGACAAATCAGCAGCTGACCCTGTTTCCCAAGGTGTTTCTCATCTCTCTGTTCCGTGAAGTCAGGTTCTGGTCCCCTGTTTCTCCAAGTTTTGTAACCCTGTCTTGTGTACCAGCTAAGTTCTTTCCAGGTTGCAAAGCGTGTAGATTGTTGGTGAACAAGGACCCTAAGAAGACTTGAGACGCTCCACCCTGACCTTAAAAAGCAGATGTTGCAGGAGTTGGAGTGCAGGAGTCTCATGTTTTATTTTGAGGTGAAGTATGATGTATTTGGCAAGGCTCAGCCTGTAGTTGCTGTTCCCCTTGGTGAGGCGTCACTGCACGGCAGGAGCTGTTTTGGGGTGGGAAATGGGGGCTGGCACGCTTGGGAAGAGCAGGCAGGGCTTTCTCCTGCCAGGGTGAGATGGAGCAACCTGGCAGCTGGGGGGGAGCTGGAGGGTTTGGTCCTTGAGAAGGGACACGGTTCCCTGCCCTGAGACAGGACTTGCTCTGGGAGTTGCTGTTTTCCTCCATCCTCAGCCTTCAAAATCCCATTTTGTACTTTTGGAGGAAGCGATAGACCAGGGCTGTGAATTTGGGGCAGCGGGGAAGGCATGGGCTTGTGTGTGTGCAGCATGCGTGGCCTGGTCAGGGCGGGAAGTACAACCAGACCACGTCATCCAATTAAGGTTGTATGTTTAAAATGATAAATGCAGAGGTGGCAGCTTTTGAACAGAAAGAAAACCGATGCTGCGAAGCGTGTTGCCCGTGCTGCAGGCAGCGAGCCTGCCTGTGATGGAGGTTTGAGGGTTTGATTTCGGGGAGGGGGGCCACATCTGTGGAGGGGAAAGCTGGAGTACAGAGCATTTCTTTTCTGGGACTCTGTGGGTAGTCCTATTAGCTTTCTTACAGTAGCACTTCTTTTTTAATTTCTCAGTGCTGCTGCCTTTCATAGGCCATAACTTTTAATTTCTCCCCTTGTTAACCTGCACAGCGGTACTGACTCAGTACTGGAACAATACATGAGACAGTCGGGAGAAGCAGTGATTCATGCTGCCTGGTGCCTGGGATGAGCCCGTCTTCTCTGCTCGCTTATTAATTCCTTCTAGCGCGTGAGTCAGGCTCTCCTCGCCCCCGGGCAGGAAAGCAGCCGTGGTGAGTTTGAAAGAGGGGGGCTGCGAGGAGGCTGACAGGTAGGGGCTTCTGCTGGTGGCCCCCCTGCTCCCCGGGTGCTGCCAGCTCGGTGTCATCCAGGGTGTGCAGTGGGGACATGGCCCTGCTGGCATCGACTGCATCTCTGGCCAGGTCCCACGCAGCAGCGGTCCTCGCCGGCTCGGGACTCTTGCTGCCTTCCCAAGGATTCCCCTGGGCACGGGGGTGAAGTTTGCAAGCTGGGCTGGTGGCCAAGCCAGCTGTGTCTGGCATGTGCTCTCCTGCCACTCCGTCACAGGTTTGGAGGCAAAGAGAGCCGATTCAGCCAGCTTGCCCTGCACATCTCGTGGGGTGTGGCACAAGGCTTGGAGCCCCTTTCCCCATCCCGGAGCCGTCCCCCAGCCTGCGGGCATGTCCTGACACCCAGCCTCCTCTTGGCCAGCGCGTTCAGCAGCGTTACCTCCATCCTTTCTTGCTTGGCAGAAGCTATGGGAGCAGTAGGATGGAACTGAGACCAAGCAGGTTCATCACATGTCCAGCAGTGGTTACAGAGCGAGCAGCCTCATGCCCTGGCAGGATCCAGGCCTGATGGACTGCAGCAGGGTACCTGACCCCCCCTGACCCCCCAGGATCAGCCCCAGCCCCAGGACAGCCACAATTACAGCTTTGCCGGTTGACGGCAGTGACGGGTCCTTGAAAGCAGCTGGGCTCCAGCTTTGCAGTAGGTAAAGCCATGAGAGCAAAGGTAGGGAGCACTCAGGCTGCTGCCTTTGGCTTGGCTTTGACCAGACGGGCAGCGAAGAAGCTGCACAGCTGCCTGCAGCCCACAGCGGGTTGCCCGGTGAGTCACTAGAAACACATCTGGGGTTGGGGAGACAGGAAAAGTCAAAGCTTCCCCCAAAAAAGGCATAAGAGTGGTAAGAGGAATGGTGGGCGAGCAGTTTGTGAAGTCCTGGTTAGCTCTGATCTCAGAGGATGTATGTTGAGAATAACCCCATGCCACCTGTATTGTGCCAGGAGCTGCCACTCCGGGCATCCCAGCTGCCTTCGGGGCCATCAGAAGGATGGGGACGTTGTGGGTGCTGGTGGGGGTGGCTGTGCCGGGAGGGTTGGGGTTGACAGCTCCCAGTCTCAGCTGAACCGTGGTGCTGTGAGTGGGCACCTCGACAAATGTGCCCAGGCCAGCGTCACCGAAGGGCTCGTTGGGCCATGAGCTGTTTGAATCCTGATTCCTGAGGCGCATTGATGATGCCGATCCTGGGGATTTGGCATTTTCCTGAGCTTTGGCAGCATTGCAAGGGGAGATACAAGTGAAGGGATCAAGATGGGCTTCTCCCATCTGGCTGGCACCATTCTGGCAGACAAATCTCTTCCAAGAGGACTTCCTAGAAGTTGTGCTATTTGTCCTTCATGTCAGGGTCCTGTGCAGACCCCGGGAGGATGCAGAGGTCTGTGCCAGACTCTCTCTGCCTGAAACAAAGGCGAATCAATTCCTGTCTGCGGGCGAGGAGCTGCTTGGTCACCAGGTTGTCCATGCAGCCAAGAAACTGGGGTGGGCTGGGGGCACACCAGGCAGCTTTGCATCGCAAACTCTGGGCAAGGCAGCCTGCTCCCACAGGGGTTCGCTCTGTCTTCCTCTTGTTTTGTTCTCTACCCTCCGCAAACAGCCCTGAGTCTACCCCGCCGCCTTGGCAGGCCTCCCCGCGCGTCCTCCACCCTCGGCCAACACTGCCATAAAACCCTCTAATCCGAACAGGCTGGGGCAGAGCAACACCACTGCCATCAGGACAACTCTCTGTGTGTGGTTTCCATTTATTGCAGATTTATTTCCTCTGGGTCGCCGTCTCTGTTGTTGCTCACTCCTTGGCTCTGCTTCTTGGGAGCATCCAGCATTTACCTTCTTGCAGAAAGGAGCTTTGGGGGACTTGAACTTCATTGTACATGTCAATTAGGAAAACATCCTCAGGAATTTCCTTTCCGATGCTGCCTGGCTCTACCATAACCTCTGTCTCCGTGTCTGCCGGCTCCCCAGAGCCCGTCCCGCCAATGCAAACCGAAAGGGAGCTGGGAGCAGGCTCAGCTCCGCAGACTCCCCGAGCTTCTGTTCCAGCTCCCTCCAAGCGCGGAGCCCCATCTCATTTCCACTTCTCCTGTGCTTCTCGCTCCCTCTCCGGGAGCTGGAGTTTGGAGTTGTTTTGGAAACCGCTGCAACTCCGGCATGACGTCACCGTGATTTTGTAGTATCTCTGTCTCCATCCTAGTTAGGCGCTTCCTGCTCTCTGGCTCTCGCTCTGGCTCGCCTG
>NW_009625104.1:40304-43107 GCF_000690535.1 Cariama cristata | reverse complement strand
ATTGCTTTTCAACTTTGCTTTTTTTTTTTTTTTCCCCCTTCCTGTATCTCTTACACAGCAGCTTTTTCTTTTCTTTCCTTTCCTATTTCTTTTTTCTTGAATTTCCTCTTCTCCCCTCCTCTCCGAAAAAAAGACCCTTTCACCCCAAAACCAGCTTTCCTAATTCATTTTTGTAGCAGGCGACCATGCCCACTCTGCTGCTGCCAGGAATCCCAAGGTACCGGGATGCTCCTGGCCGTCTGGTTCCTGAGGGCAGGGCAGGGGCAGGGGTGCGGTGCCCCCCCAGCGCAGCAATGCCACCGTGGCTGTGTGCGCGGCTGCGAGGCAGTGGCAATCGGGCAGGGTCCGGTCTGTGGAGGGGGTTTTCTGCTGCCCCTTTTGTGCCGGCAGCGGAGCTCAGGCTGCACCTTCCCTCTCTTCCCCCAGCTCCTCTTCCGCCATCTCACCTTAGCCCAGCTTTTCTTGCACAGCAAATCTTTTGCTTTAATCTGTAAATCTCTCTGTCCCCACATCCCTCCTTGTGCTCTGACATCCCTATCTTCACCCCTCCTGCCCCGGCAGTGTCCGTCCTACTCCCCCCCATGAGCACCCAGATCCCTGTGCCAGCCCAGGGCTCCCGTGCCACCCTGGGAGCAGCCTGGGATAACCAGCACCGCTCTCTCCTGCCCAGCCTTGGGGAAGAGCCTGTGCAAGGGTTTAATCATGACTCTCCAGTGAGTGTTTACTGAGCATGAACAAAATAAGATTTATTTCTTTAATTTCTTCCCTCGCAACAGCTTAAATGCTGCGTGATTGCAGGCAGACTTCCCTGGGGCCTGCTGAAGGTGACGCTTGCCTTCCTCCGGCCGCTGCGCATCCCGACCCCCGGCCAAAGCAGCACGGTGCTGTGCTTCCCGTGGGAGCAGTCCTAGAAACTGCACTTTGAAACCCACCATACAAATATACGTATATATGTATGTGTGTGTGTACCTATATATGACCTCCCACTGCCCTGCAGGAGCTGGATATTGCTGTACCTGCCTGTATCAAGTGGGTAAGCTGAGGCACGAGGTGTGAGTGCCAGGAGGGTCGTGTTGCGAGACAGACTATTAAATAGTTTTTTATCCTTGGCTGTGCCTGTGGCTTGCCAGGTCATTTAATCCCCAGAGTATCTTTTTAATGTTCTTTGGATTAAAATTGGTTTCTGGCAGTCTCTTCACATGTGAAGTCGCGGTGCCTGGTGATGAAGCCCCAGCAAAGATCAGAGGCTTTATTACAAATTTCTATTAAGGTTTTGGCTGTTGCTGGGGTGAAATGGGGTCCGAATGCAGGAGCCTCTTTATCTCAGTGCCATCGGTTCTTCCTCTGGCTTTCATCTCGTCACCCTGCACGAAGATGTTATGCGCATATTTGTTTCGAAGCGCCTCTCTCCATCGGTGGGTGGTGCTTGGGGACACCTGGGGTCAGCAATATTTGGCTGCTTTTCACTTGCCTCAAGCTTGCGCTGGACCAGAGGCTCCTGAAAACTCCTCGATGTGCCTGGAGTCTGTCTGCCTCCTGTCCCTAAAATAAACGGGCAGAACAGCAACGAGTGACCTGGGTAACTCCTTGCAGCGGAGCTGCTGCTGCCTTCGAGCCGACGAGGGGTGGCTGGACAGGACTGGGGTTACTGGCCGCCCTGCTCGGCCGGTGGTTTGGGGGGGGGGCGCTTTTATGGGACCGACTGTGGGAGCTGGGAAACACGGGACCCTGTTTAGGGCACAAACCCTTCCTCAGGTCAGAGGCTGCGGTCTTCAAAGCAGAGGTCAGCGGTGGTGAGTTTGCACCGAGCGTTAATGCAGCAGGGCTGGGAGTCGCGGCAGGGTTAAGGCAAGGGAAAAGGCAGTGAGCTCGTTAGCTGCGGTGAGTTCGTTAGCTCCTGTGGGACAGCGGGAACAAGGGAAAAAGGTCATTTATTGCTTGTCATATCTAAAAAAGCAGTTTCTGTCACGAGTGTGGTTTTTGTTGTCCACTGGTGTTACGAATTCCCAGCTTTGCCCTTTGGATGGGGTTTCTGGGCTTGCATGGCGATCAAGCCCAAGAGGTCAGAGGTGGAGCGAGCACTTCATGAGAGCTGCGGTGCTGGTGTCCCTGCCAGCATCAGAGATGTCCCCGCTGCCATCAGCCCTGCCCCGGGCTGTGCCTCGTCGGGATACGGCTGTTCCCCCAGCTCAGGTGTTGGAGGCTTCTCCTGCAGCACCAGCCGGGGCTGTACCCTGCGCTGCCCATCCCAGTGCCCCAGCACTCACATCTTGCCACAGCCGAACTGCACGAGCATGCCTGCCGAATACTGTCCTGTGGCTTAGAAAAACCCACAAGTAACTTGATGTACCGTTAAAGGATCGCTTTATCATCGCAAATGCAGAGCTTGTGCAAGCCCTGGGCTGTTGCCAGCCGTTACCCCGCTTTTGGGGCTGCCTCCCCAGCCCCCCAGACCTGCCCTTGCTGGGAAGGAGCTGGCGGGGCTGGGGACCGGGGCTGCTGGGGTGACGTAGGGTCCTGGGGGAATACCCCTACCCTTGTTTTCTAGGGACAGGTTGAGGTTATTTTGCTACTCTCCACTTGGTTGTTTTGGATGGTCACGTTGCCGGTGGGTGCGGGATGCTCTTCTGCAGGCAGGGGAAAGCAGGGTCAGCTCCACCTCATCTGAACAGAGACATTTCCATGGCGGTTGCCTCCAGGTTTGCCATTGCCGCTTACCCCGAGGACAACTGCGGAGGCCTGTAATTGTGGGGAGAGGCTGCAGGCGGCTGGATAGGGATCTTGGGACAGGCTGCTGCCCGCC
>NW_009625104.1:40017-40282 GCF_000690535.1 Cariama cristata | reverse complement strand
AGGAGGAGAAGGAAAAGGAGAAGGAAGAAGAGGAGGAGGAGAAGGAAGAAGCAGGGGCTCCTGTGCAGCTCTGAGCATTACAGAGATGGTGAGTGATTTAATACCAGAACTAGTGGGGTACCAAAGAGATTTGCTGGTAAAAAGCTAAAATGAATTCAAGGCAGCTATTTTTTTCATGTGGTTCATGAAAACATCGTGGATCTGGCTGTGATGAAGGCCAGAAGGGTAGATGGGCTCAGCCTGGGGGGTTGCTGGGGGAGGTAAC
>NW_009625104.1:28412-39903 GCF_000690535.1 Cariama cristata | reverse complement strand
CCCCGCCCCGAGCAGCAGCTGCTGGGCCGGCTATTGGTTTGGCCCAGTATGTTGCCCTAGTTTTGAAGGGTTCCCCATGCCCACTGACCTGGAGATGGGCAGGAGCCGGCAGGATGGGGTGAGCGTGAGGACACGGGCAGAAGCCACAGGGTGGGGACCAGGGAGTGGGTGCGACACGGAAGGGCCGTGGGCGGCGGGAGGAGAACCAGTGGAGCCCTGCCCAGCCCTGAAAGCCCCAGCAGCTTTGAGAGATGTGCATTTTGCAGACAGCATGTGTCACCCGCCACCCGAGCGGCCACTGTGTTTTGGCACAGCCCTTCCAATATGCATCACCTGCCATGGGAGGATGCCCTGGGTGAATGCAAGAGTTGCTTTTTCCCATGCTTAACACCTTGGCCGTGGATGCTGGGCTTGGCTGCCCTCCCACACTGCAGCCTGGCTAGGCTGAAGTTGGCAGGAGTTGTAGTGGAGCCCAGGTAGAGTCAGGACATCACCTTTCTCCCTGGTCTCCACGTCCGCAGGGGTGTGAGGACCGTCACCGCGCTGTCCCTCAAGTGACAGCACGCTGCCACGAAGGTCCTCACTGGGGCTGGGGCCTCTCTGGGCACTTCCATCACCCCACCGCCCCACAGGGAGCTCTTAAGCTGGTTTGATTATGCATTAAAACTGGTCCACAGGTCCCCAGTGATGGAGGAGAGGGGACCGGGTGGGGTTCAAAAGGGGCCAGGCAGCAGCGAGGTGTACTGGGTCTTGTGCTGGGCAGCGGAGGGGAGTTTGATTTCTAGCTCTGCGGCATGGCACCTTGGCGTAGCTTATTTTGAAGATTTGCAAAAGAGGGATGCTGGACCTTAGAGGCTCTGCAGAGCCCCAGGTCTGACCTACTGCGAGAAAGCATTGTATTTTTATAAAATAAGATGTGGGTATTACATTGTCCGTGTTCTTTGCAAGGCTGTATCATGTCATAGACGCATGTTTTGCTCTTAGTTTCCTGAAGCTGGTGTTTCAGATGAAGTCGGATACAATCTTGGTGGCAGGCCGTTTGTTTAGGGCTCTGCTGTGTGGCGTTTTTCCAGGCTGACAGCGTGAAGTCTCCCCTGCCTGCAGGCAGCAGATGCACGGCAGTGATGTGGGGCACCCAAGGGACCCCATGGATGAGACTCTGCAGCCTCAGCCCAAGGACCAGGGGGAGGCTGGGGATGCCTCCCCCTGCATTTGCTGTGCCCGGCTGCCACCGTGGGGATTTCATGGCACTTCAGGTGGTGATGTACATGAGTCCTGCCTGGCTCTGAGTCTGGCCCTTGAAAACACTGTTTGCTTGAGGCCCAAAAAGGAGAAAATAAATAAAAAGGCTGTTGCTGTGATGGCTGCTGGTCATATCCCCCTCCTGCCTGGGCCGGCTGGTCCCTGCACCCCAGGACGGAGATGCTGCCCTGTCCCTGCTGTGCATGGGGACTACTGTCCAAACCAGGCAGTGCAAGAATTTATCAAATTTCAGAGAAATTTGGGAGGGCTTCCAAACGCTGAAGGGTTCATCCATTTGTGTCTTTCAGTCTCACATACCTGGCTAAAGCGCACGCATGCCTTTACCTTGAATCCCGAAAGGGGTGGAAGGCGGATGCTCCCTCGTGCATGCTCTTTTATTCTCTGTGCGGACAGCAGTAATGCCAATAAAACAAAGTTTTGTTTTCTGCGTTCGTTTGATCTGCTGCAGTAACAGCATGTGGAACTCGTACAGCCCTTCACCTCCCCGGAGCACTGCATGAATGTGACGTGCATCTTCTTGCCACCAGTAAATAGAGTTTGGGGAGTGAAAAGCAAACCAGAAAGGTTAGTTTGTTATTCTTTGTGATATATGAAAGAGCTGTCAGCTTCATCCTGAAATCATGAATCCCTGGGTATTCCTGGGACAGGGCGAAGGAATGCGTCCTGCACTATTTTTTCACTTGGAACAACCATTTGGCTCTTCTGGGTCTGAAAAGTTTCACTTCGGCTGAGTAACAAATTAATGCCGTCTCTTAGTCACTGTCTGGCTTGGATGGAAACACTTAGCTGACCTGGTTTATCTGTGTATCCATCCCGATGGCTTGGACAGGTCTCTTTGCTGGCTGCTGGGTGCCTTCCAGGGCGATGGCTTGCGATGCCGCCCGCCTGCTGCCGTGCTGGCGATGCGCGTGGTGCCGACGGGCATCCTCCTCCCCCGTGCGCCACATCGCCCGCGCCTCGCTGCAGTGCCTGATCCCGTGCCAGCCCTGCGCGCTCTCGGGGCAGAGACAGGCTGTAACGGGCCAACGGGTTTCTGATGATGGGTTGCGTCTGCAGAAATCTGTGAAAAAGAAGGATTTTATCCACCTTGGGTGTAATTCAGGTTGAAGGGGACCTGGGGGCCGCCTCTGGAGGGGGAAGCTGGTACCTGCGTGGTTGGGTGCTGCACGCTGGCACCCGCATCCCCACCCTGGGCTGAGACTGGGGCATCTCCGCATGCTGCAGGCTAAGGGGACCCAGCCTGGCTCCAGCCCTCGCGGTCCCGCAGAGCTGCCCCTAAACCATCCCCGCTCCTCTGCTGCTCGGGAGAACCCAAGCTAGATATAGGCTGGAAAGCCGGTCAGAAGCAAAGTTAATTTAAAAAACCCTGACGAAGAGCTGTTTTTCTAGTGCTGGCCAAGAAACGTGACACTGAACAAATAGTAGAAAATAAAGCAAAAAAGAAAATTCACATTGGATCGAGAAATGACCTTCTAATTTGCAGAATCTACGATGTCTGCGTGCAGAAATCTTAATTCCAGATCGGGTCTTTCAATGCAAATGTCACTTTAAATAGATATTCCTGTGTGCACGTTCTGGTGCCTTTTGCCATGTCGTTAATGGATTGCTCGTTCTGTGAGTACATTCTTGTCTCATTTTGTATCCCCATACATTAAATTGATAGTTTGGGGGATTATTGCTCGTTCCAAGATTACATGGGTGGAGTCCCCTTTATATGGCCATGCTGGTATGTAGTGAATTTGAATTGGCGCAGCAGAAAACTTGAAAATTTGGAACAGATAGCTGTCTCCTATCTTTATATGGGAACATCAGAGTTTCTAGCTTTATTCTGGGGTTCTTGCCATTCCAAATATAATTTATTCTTTTATATAACTGTTTTCATATGATACACTCTGAAGAGTGGATAATGGTTTGGGGAGGAATATAATTAATTTTTTTTTTTCCCCTCCAAGGCTGTCTTCCCAATTAATGAGATTGAGAACACGTTCCAAAAATCTATTTTTCCCCTCCAGGCTTTTTCTGATGTACTCAATTTATTCTGTAGCGTGTCTTGCGCTTCCTTTATGGAGTTTGCTGCCTAAATAATTGCGTGGTGGTTGGCTGGCCGGAGCTGGTGTAAATGCTTAGCGTAATGCTCCGGTTTCTCGGAAAGCTTGGGCAGCGAGGGCAGGTCTGGCCGTCCCGGTCCCTTTCTGCTTGGGCAAGTGGGCCTGGGGATGTGACCAAGTCCCCTCCTCTCCCACGTGTGCCGAGCTGAACCTCGCTGCCAGCTGGGCTTGGCTTTATGGCGGGAAGCTGCTTGGTTTTGAGGGATGGAGCGGTATCCTCGTCCCCCTTCTCCTTTTTACTGTCCTGTCTGGATGAGAAGCGGGTGGCCTGGAGCGAACCGCTGCCTCCTTCCTTCTGCCTCAGGGGAGCAAGGAAAGGGTATTCCTAGGGAAGCGTGCGAAGCTCAAGTTTTTTTTCCCTACTTCAAGCTCACCTGTAATGTACATAGATGATGTTTTTGTATGTTTTTCTCTGTTTAAACAGTTTTAGGGGTATATACATTTCTTACAAACGCATCTAAGTAAGCAACTCCAGGCTTTCCCTCGGTGGTGGTTGGTGTCACCACCTGAAGATGCTCATTTTCCAGCTTTCTCTGGCAGCGCCGCAGGATGCAAATTCAGTCTAAACCCCTGACCGTGCTGAGGGGTTCCAGCATGGGCTTCGGTGCCTGGCATTGTTCTCCTGCAGGCTCTTGGGGCAACTGGGGTCTCCCAGGGCACTTTGTGCTCCCCCTTCCTTCCCCCAGCACTCCTCAACCCATTTTTGTGCCCTAGGGCAGTGTGGGGTGAGAGGGGCTGTCTGGCAGAGCTGCCGACCACCGCAGGCGAGGAGGATGAGGCTGAAGAGCAGGGCCAGTGTTCCTGGGGTCTGCAGAGGGACAAGGGCTGCGTGGCGGCAAGGACTGGAGGAGCACAGACGTTAGCATCTGCTCCCAAAATTTCCTATTAATTCCAGTGAGCCTTGCAGCTCCAAAATGGGTTGGCTGATATGCTTCAAGCCCTGTTTTTAAAGAACTACTTTTGGTTGGAGACTAAATGTCAATTTTTAGGCCTAGGGGAGTTCTCTTGGGTCGGTGACTGTGGGAAAGGGGTGCTCAGCACAGACCCTGAAGTGTTACCCCAGGTGCTGGAGTCATACCCGCTCTCTTTCAGCAGCAGTTGTGCTCGGTGAAGTGTCTATATAACCGTCACCTCCTCACTCAGGTGCTCCCTCTGAGTCACATCTGCTCCCTTTCCTGACCAAACCACGGTTTTGCTCCGGCTGGCACGAGACAAAGCCGAGGCAGCGCCCGAAGAGCGTGTTGTAGCCTCCTGTGGGCCCCCAGCTCACCCAGACTGATCAGCTCCCCGAGGACGAGCGGTGCAGGAGCGGGTTTCCCGGAGTGATGGGCTCACTGCTGACCACCAAGGATGAAGAGGAGGATGATGAAGAGGTCGGCTGGGAGGAGCATCATTATTTACAGTGGGCATGTTGTTCTGTAAGTGATTCTGCTCTTCCTCCAGGGTTAAGAGCAGTTAAGAGTATATCATGATTGCGTTTGCATCATGCCGTGATTGACAGCTGCGGAGCTGGCAGCCAAGTTCCCAGGAGTGAGGATCTGTATTTATACAGTTTGACTCAGGCGTTGTATAACCTCGGGGAGCTGCTTTCTGGGCCAAAAGAACGAGAGACCTGCTCTCCGATGGCCTTTCAAGCTCTGGTTGGATGATGTCCCGTGCAAGGGCTGGGTTTTATTCAGTCCCCTCCTGACAGCGTGGTTCATGTTCCTGCAGGTCTTGCGTGCGTGGTGGTTATTAATAATAATATCAGTGGGTGGGTGACCGACCGGGTTGGCCAGATCCCTGCTCTGGCCGTATCCTCTCCCGTTTCCAGGTGTGTTACCAAAGGAGTGATTGATGGCAGAGGGCCCTTCCCGAGGGTGCTGCGCTGCGGTGACGCTGGTCCCGCTGGCCAAGGCAAAGGCATTGCTGCCTGCGTGCCACCTGGGCGGGGGTCTGTGGTGCCCGGGCTCCCCCCTGGGATAGCAAACCTCAGGTAATTAGGGGGGGGGACCCCGATGTGGGGACCCTCATGCTGTGGTCCGTTTGCATCTGGTGGCTTGTCCCTACCGAGGGGACGAGGCTGCCAGCGGAGAGGGCGATGGCCCCGTGCATTTTCATTTTTCCGACTGAGTGGAGGGGTACCCCCCAGACCCAGTACGGAGGGGTAGGTGAAGGCAGAGGGAGAAAACAAGGGAGATGCAGAGGTCTGTCCCAGGAGAGGTGGCTCGGCTCATCGAACAACAGCCGGGTTGCGTGGGACCAGCCATGCTCTGTCTGCTCCGGTGGGGCAGGATGATTTTAGTGCAGTTATTGAAGCGTTCCCTAGATCATTCCTTGAAAGTAGAGAAGTGGAGAAGAAGGTGTCTGTCCGAGGGAGGGGATATGTATTTAGTACATGTATGAAATATTCCATCAAAGTAGAGATGGGGATAAAAGATTCATGTTTACTACACGGGTGGTGGCTGGCGAGGCTACTCCCTGCCAAGGTGCTCCTGGGGGGTCCAGGCCCTTGACCACCACCCAAAGTACTCTCCTGGAGACCCTCATCCTTGGGGTGCCTCCCGGTCCCCCTGGATGCCTCAGGGGAATGGTCTTTTCCCAACCCGAGCTTCAGCCCTGGCTCCTCTGCATCCCAGGAGGCTGTGGCCGATGGAGCGGAGCATGGGCCGGGGAGGGTGCCCGCTCGTTTGGTGCCCGCACCCTAATTAGCCGGGTTGGCGGGCAGAGCTGCTGTCAGGCTGCCTGACGCCCAGCCAGGCTGCGGGGCTTGCGATGCAGCGGGCGAAGCACAGGCTGGAGGACAGGCTGTAATTAACTGCAGGCCCTCGGAGCTGAGAGCTGACTACTCAGCTTCCAGCCTTTTTTCTTGCCTTTTTTTTTTTTTTTCAGTGATGAAATACATAAGTTCACCTATAAACCAGTACAAACATGTATGAGCTGGTATGCCCAAAGATTTTTTTTTTTTTAAAAAAAAAGTTTGAAAATACCAAGCAATGTTAAAATCAGGCAGCTGACACCCCCGCTATAAATGAGGCAAAATTAAAAAAACCCACAAACCAAAACAGGTTCTAGCCGCAGCACAAACTCAACCGCGCTGCACCCCCGGCGTGTGCTGTGCTCAGGGCTTAACGCTATAAATAGCAGCATATTCGGCTACACATCTCGGCCCTGGTTCTGCAAACACTTCAGCCCGAGCACGGCTCTTTCCCGACATGCTTCAAGTTGCAGTAATACTTTGCAGGCTGTAATCAAGAAAGAGAAGGGAAAAAATCAGGTGGAGAAGAGAGCGTTGGCAGCACGCCGTTGGTACCGGCCATCGCTGCATCTACAGCCCGGGCGTCTGCTGCTCCTCCCTTGCAGCTCCTGCGCCCTTTACCTATGTAATTAAGGATTTGATTAATGAAAACATGGAGAGAAGGTGCCCACGCCTGTTCGTGCGTGCCACCCTGGACCTTGTTGTTGAGCTGGCGGAGTTTACAAGCTCTGGTGGTTTTGCCAGCAATTTGACAAGTTCTTTCATCCAGAGAAGCTCGGAGGAGCAGCAAGTGCAGGGCTCGGTCTGTGCCAGCCCTCGGCACAGCGCGGGGAGGTCCTTCCAGAAAGGGAAACGTTTTAATAGAGGCTGTGCGTGCGTGCATGTGTATCTGTGCATCAATTAATTGTTACAGGCGTCTAGCAGTACAATAGGAGTCGAGAAAACAAAGTTTCCTGGATGAGCTCTCGGTAAAGAAATGCTTTGAAGCTGGGGTCTGCCTTGGCGTGAGCTGCAAGGGGTTTGGGGGTGAGCAGCCCCCCTTGGTGTGGGGAGCGTGGCCTGGGAAGGGGCTTGGCTGGGGAAAGCGGGGGCCAGAGAAGGCTGGGGGAGAAGCTGAGAGGGGGTGGGGAGGCAAGGGAAGGCGCGGTGGCAGGGGAATGGAAGATGGAGTGCAAATGGACTTGTTTATTTGGGGGTGTTGGCAGATGCTCATTAGCAGACTTGCTTTTCCTCCGGGTAGGAGGGCAGGCTCGGGCACGGAGCCTGTCCTCGATACCCCGGCCGATGAGGAACCCAAAGTCGGTTGCGAGGGTTCGCGCTGGGGCCAGCCCAGTTGTGTGTGTTTCATTGCTGAATGGAAGGAGACCGAGGGAAGAGGAGGGTCACCGGGCGCTGCTGGGGGCCGGGGCTGGCCGGCCTTGGGGCTGTGCTGGCGCGGCTCCCGGCACCGGGGCTTGGCTCCATTTCTCCTCAGTCCGACACGCACGTGTGCGCAGATCTCTGCTCCTCTGTGCAATGCACCTGCACGGGTGCTCTCCGAGGAGGAGGAGGAGGAGGAAGAAGCAGAATTTAATGATGTTGGGGAATTTGGCACTGCTCTGGCTTGGCCTGGCCCTCATGAATACAACCTGTCGGCAGGGCCAGGGTGAGCTGAGACGTGCTCTGGAGCGAGGGGCCGGTAACGGGGCTGCTGTCCAGGAGAACCCATCTCATCGCTTTCCTGGGGGTCAGATACAGGCTGAGTGAAGATGAAGACCATTTTCCAAAGAACCAGGTTTACGTTTGCATTTCCGCCCCTAGGAAGAGAGCCAGGTCTCCAGTCCTGGGACCTGGACCTGAGGGTGGATGAGCAGCCAGAGAAGAGCATTCAGCCTCTGGTAAGATGAGCCAGTGGAGCGTGGGTGCCCACCTGCTCACAGCGAGGACGTCTTGGCGTGGCGAGGTGGTGGGTTCAGGCTGGCATGTGAGCATAGCTGTGGTGTCAGGATGCACCGGCCAGGGGAGCTGGTGAAACGTAGATCCTCTTCCTGGGTAAGTCCCTGGGGTCTCCGGTGGGAAGAGCTGCTTGGAGGACACCACGAGCTCCTCCAGCTCCCAGGTGTGGGTTGAGCTGCTCTGCTGGGGGGTGGCTGCAGGACTTTGTTTCTCTTCCCTGGATTACCTCAGTGTGCTTTGCGTGCATAGCCGCGTTTCCCTTCTCCTCCCTCCCTTTAGGTCCAAAAGCACTTTTCTCTAGTTCTCAGCATGTTTTTCACCTTCCATCGGCCTCAAAGCCCAACTTGGATGCATGTCAATGCCCCGTGTGCGTGCACAGGGTCAGCGCTGTTTGCAGGCGATGTGTGATAGCTGGTTCAGGATTTTGCTCCTGAGCTGGGCTGGGATGAGCTAGCCGCTGAAGAATGAACATGTTAGAGCCATTGGCATCCTCCCCTGACCGGGTCGGGTCTGCGGGGAATTGCCCACCCCCTCCTAGGAGCCTTTGTAGTTGAGGCAGGAGGAGGCAGGAGCACGATGGCGAGAGGCTGGAGCTGGCACGTGCAGAAGCGTTGGTGACTCATGCATCCCCGCCATGGTCCACCGGTGCTTCGGCTTTGCCAAAATGCCGTCCTCCAAGAGACGAAGGCCCTTTTCTGATTCCCAATGGCACGTGTCCACCTCCCTCCTTCCCTCAAGCCAGCCCCTTCCATCTCTCCGTCTGGGCAGGCAGTGCTGCTGCCCTGCCTGCCCCTTCCCCTGCCACCGCATTTTGTTCTGCCCTGGGACCTGCCCTTTCTGAATCACCCCTGTTCTCCATTCCTTGGTCACCCCCGTACTTCAGCACGCAGGCGGGGGATCTGCTCTCCAGCAAGGCTGGCCTTTGGAGGTGCGGAGCTGTGCCCAACCAGGGGCCGGGAGCTCCCTCCTGGGCATGAGAGCGTTTGCAGCGCTGCCACGTCGAAGGCAGGAGTTATCACCGGGATTTTGGCTAAGCAATCTGGTTCATCCAGCCTGAAATTCAGGTTTTAGGATTTGAGGGTTCATCTGGCTTCAAATTCGTATTTCAGGGAGACTCAGGGCTGTATTAGGCTGGGGCTCTGGCAGTGCTAGGGCAGGGCTGTTTTGGGGGGTACGGTGCTGGAGGCAGGTTGTGATGGGAGGCGGGATGGGTGCTGGAGCCCGCAGAGGGGAGCCAGTATCTGCAGGGGAGGAGGCAACACTCCCACTGCCCTTTGGTTTCTTGGCCAAGCCCGTGCTGGAGGCAGGGGGCTGGAGGGATAGGGGGGTGCATGATGTGCTGAGCCCCGGGATGCTCTGGGTGGGTCGGCCCTTGCTCGGAGGGGTGCTGCCAGCTGGGGCAAGGGGGTGACATCTCCTTCCTCTTCCTTCCAAACAGCCCTCTCACATCCTAGGCTCTGAGTTTTATTCCCCTTCCGACAGTCAGGCATCAACTCCCGATTACTCATAAATGCAGCATGTTGCAGATACACAGAGCTTGACAAACGGCTGCGCCTGAAAGCACAAACCACCAAGATCCAGGGGCGAGAAGCCGGGACGGGGAGGGGGGACGGGCTGTGCAGCCTTGGTCCTCCCACCCTGTCCTGCCCTGGGGACCAAGTGCCTGCTACTCATGCCCAAATCCCCCTGGAATCTGCCCAGCCCAGCTCAGGAACCTGGCTCAGGGATGCTGCGGCTGCTGGGGCAGGCACTGAGGTCCCAGCAGGTGACCGGGTACGAACAGCAGGTTTGCAGCATAGACCGCTACCGGCGATGGCCCACAAGTTTGTTTTGCAGAATCTTCTTTTAGTGTGGAAAAATAGCTCATCCCTCGTTTTTTATCTCTCTTGTTTGTGTGGGCATCGATTACGCTGGGAGTTACTGAGCCAGATTTTATTGGAATGACTTAGAAAGCTGCCACCTGCAAGCAGCCACTTGTCTTTGGGGATTATTTTGGTGTAGTTTCTAAATAATTGCATGAGACTTCTTCAGCCTTGCTAATAACTTTGTTCTCCCAGGGACACTGCCCAGAAAAAGATGAGCTGAGATTATGCTTGGCAACATTTAGGAGAGGAAAAAGTACACCAGGATTGATGTCTGCTGGTGTGAATAAATAAATAATACAATAACTCTGCCTTAGCCCCCCCGTGAGCCTCCTTGTTTCCAACTCGTGTCTCTTATCTCCCCAGCTTGGCTGAATTTTGGAATTCAGAGCAGTCCTTTAAATCGGTCTCATCTTTTCTGTCTGCAGCACGTTGTGCCAATTCTTATCAGGGACCAGCAAGGCTGGCTCTGGAGATGAGCTGTCCTAGGGAAGCCTGCCTGGTAGCTTATATACGTTGTGTAACTTGGGCTTGTTAAATATTGGATTTAAATAACTTGCAAAATAGTTTACTTAGTGCCTGAGATGTGAAATGAAGAGAATAATTTCAGGCACTCATGTCGGCCCAGATTCTCACAGGTTTGCAAAGACTTTGTGAAAATCATGGGTCGTGTTTTAAAGAAGGAGACAAGCCCACAAATGTCTTTGACGTTTTGTACAAAATCTGGTATGTAAAAGAAGGGTGTTCTGCAGTGCCGAAGGGAGCCGGGTCGTTGCGTGCCTGTCCCTGGGATCGCCCTGCCCTGGCGAGGAGGGTTGGGAAGGGCAGTGCTGGGCACGCCGCGGGGAAGATGAGAGCTCTTCCCACTGGTCCACTGGTTTTGATACCACTGGACAAGCCTTAGCGATGGTCCAGATGTAGCTGGGTGTTGCTTTGCTAGTTTGGGAGGCTGCATTTTTACAGCCTTGCAAAGGTGCTTTATGAGAACCTGGGCATAGGTCCTTACAGCTGACAAATCCACTCTGGCCTCTTGGTTCGTCTTGGTTTGGTGTAAAAGCACGGGGGCAGTGGGGGTCCTGTTGCCTTCCCCCTCCCTCACAGCATTTCTAAGGTGTTCCTGTGACGCTGCGCTTTCAATGTTCATGTTGCACTTTTCTGCAAGAGCAAGAAGGGCTCTGAGCATCGCGCGGAGATGTCCTTTAATCAAAACGGGCAGTGCAAGCTTGGCTCAGGTGTGCTTGTATGGGGAGGGGCAGAGGATGGCGGTGGTAATGACCTTGAGACAACACTTTCTTAATCATATTGGCAAGCAATCCCCGCTTCTCGGCAGGCTGCATCCTGGCACCCAGGAGCTGTGGGCTTGGCGTCAGCATCCCCTTCTGTTGCTGCCTCTGCTCCTCTGGTAGTTTCCTCTGCAGAGGAAAGAGATTAAAGATGGTGCCCAGGCACATCCGAAAGGACGGGTGCTGGGAAGGCACCACCCAGGGGGAACGAGGTGTTGGGGGCACTGCCAGGCTCCGAGGACATCATTTGGGCCAGCATCCTGGTGTCCCACCGTCCTGTCCTGGCCCTGCCTGCAGCAGGGA
>NW_009625104.1:16987-28320 GCF_000690535.1 Cariama cristata | reverse complement strand
CGGGGGCGCCCCCTGCCCCTCCAGATGCCCCCATGCTGCTGGTCCCCAAGGTCGCCCACCTCTGTATCTTGGGAGGAAAGGGTGGAGATGGGTGCAAGCCGCACTTGAAGTATTTGTTTTAAGAATACATGCCGATAAAAATGACTTATCTCCATTATTTCATTAAGGGATTTAAAATGTGCTTCCTAAACGCTGAGTCATCAATGAAACGAGCAAGCGAGCAGCAGCGCAGCGGGTCCTGCTGGAGGGTGACTCACGCTGCGGTGGGGCTTGGGGCTTGCAGGGGACTCTGAACTGGGGGATGCTCCACTCCCTCCCTCCCTCCCTCCCTCTCAGGAAGGCCAGGGTCTCCCCAGCATCCTAAGCAGCAGCCGGAGATCTCTGGGAGCCTGTGGGGCTCCTGGATTTCTTTTGGGAGCTGAGCCATCAGACTGGGGCTGTACCTTTCTGGAGTCCCCAGCTATGCCTCAATGCATAGGAGCCACCAGCAGACAACTTTCCTGGAAGCCCTTAGATCAACCGACAATAGTGCGTGCCCGCTGGCAGGCATTTGGGTTTTTATTATATACTTGCATGGATAAAAGCCTCCAGATCCCGTCTCAGTTCAGGAGGAATTGATCTTTCCTCCCAGACGAGAGAGGAAAACTCCGGGTCACCTTTTGCTCATTTTTGGGAGCTTTCTGCTTCTTTCAGTCCCCGGGCACAGGCAGAAAAAGAAAAGCCCATCCCAGCTCCCCGTAAGGCCAGAAACTGTCCCCCCTGTGCTAGTTTATCTAGTCGGCTTTGTAAAAGCCCTTAGAAACGCTGCTCTATCCTTCCCACTGGAGGTAGTTCAAACTGCTGAAGCTCAGTGCCGGGACATTTTTCCCAAGATCCAGGCTGTGTGTTCCCTTTACCCCGCTCTGCTCCCTTACGTACCGTCCCAGACCACTTTTCCATAACCTTCCCCTCCCGTGGATACTGACTGAGACTGCGGTACCCGGTGCGGTGGGACAGGGGTGGTGGCTGGTCCCACTGTCACAGCCCACACTGCTGGCCCGGGGGTGATGCTTCGGCTGCTGCCCCTTCATGCACTGCCCTCCAGCACAGTACAGGACCCACGCTCGGTCCTGCCCACAGCTTCCCATCACCGATTCCCGAAGTGCTTTCTAATTAACATCTTCAAGCCATCGGTGATGGGCAGCTCCCCTGCTTGGGAGGATCTTTCCAGGTGCTGCCGTGAGCTCTCTCATTGCTCCTGGCCAGTTGCACCAGGATATTGTGATATCCCTGCCCTTGGCAAAATGCCTTGGGCATTTCATTTTTACTACGGCTACATCTTACAGTGAGCTGCTGCGCAAAGTCAGGCCAGCCCCAAGGTGCCCTGTGGTCTCTTAGGGCATCGCTGCCTTCTCACCTCCTTCTTCCTACCGATGGCTTCGTGCTGCTCTACTCGCAGTTGTCAAAGTGTCTTTGATTTATCCTCTGCCTGGTTCATTAACCTCCTTGGTGGATGGTCCCTGTCCGTGGCTCCTGTTGTGACACCACGTGTGCCTGCGCTCACTTCTCCTTCCACTTTTTCGTGAGGATCTCACTTAGAGGTGGTCAAAAACATGTTCTTGCTTTGGGTCTTGCTGCTGGCCCTAGCCACCTTCTCCTGCCCAGGCATTAGCTCTGCCAGCCTCCAGCAAGCTCACCTCTGTTCGCTGGTGATTCTTGTGGCCAGTGCTCTTCCTGGAGCCCTCTGGATCCACGGCCACCTTGGTTTTGTGCATGCTTGGGAGAAAGAAATGCGACGTGGTGGGATGGACCTGGGTAACTTCATCTGCCTGCTGTGCATGGTCCCTTTCTCTTCTGGGGAGATAGTAAGGAGGCAAAGGGCTGTGCAGGGGCAATATGGGGAAACTGAGGCACGAAGAGGGAAGAACTGACTCAAAGCCAGACCTTGGGGTGGTGCTAGAGCCAAGAGCTGATCCACGACTCCTGGCCTTGCTCCAGGCCCAATTCCTTGGACACATTGCTGGAATTCTGCTTCTCCTCCTCATTTGCTGTTTTCTTACATAGCCATGGCACAGCACCGGCACAGAGCACACAGCTTCTCTAGAGCTTCTCCGCCTCCCTTTCTGCAGGAGTTGAGCTTGCAAGGTGTTCCTTACTTTTTCCCCAAGTTTCCACGTGGTTTTCCCTCGTTAGGGCTTGATTTCAGAGACCTGCGCCTCCATCCCAGCAAGAGGGGAGGGGAGGCGAACGCTCATGATACCTGTGACTGTGTGAAGGGGCTACTGCAGATTTTGTCATCTCCTGTGCTGGTGATATTGGTGATAGTGATAGTCCCCCCAGCATTTTAGAAAGGTAGAAGAGTGTCAGCATTTCCTGCTGTTATCAGAAAGGTCAGAGTCTGTCTGGAGCTGGCTGTGGGGTTGATGGGAGCTTTTTCCCGCGGTCTTCACCTGTGGCTGCATGGAAGGTCTGACTGCATGGGATGCAGGTTTTCTATGTGTTGTTTCAATAGTGTTGAGAAAGCTGTTTGCAAGTGGTTAAATAACAACAGTTCTCTGTGATCCCTGCTAGCACAGATAGAAGGAACTGAATTTGTCATGGCTCGTGAAGCTTGTTGCAGCCAATCCATAGTTTGGGAGCTGGCACCCTGGGTTTTAGGTGTCAAGTTTAAAGAAATAAGAAAATACCTTACGTGAATGCTGTGTCTGAGGGAGTGGAGGTGTTCCCGGACGTGCTGTGGACTTGGAGGACAGGTCCCATCACTCAGGGTATTTGCTCTGTGCAGTTACTGCTGTGCTCATTTCTCTGCTGTTTCAGGAATGCACGGAGGGGTCGAGGAGATCGGGGGGTGTCCTGGAGATCGCCCAGTCCAACTCCCTGCTCAAGGCAGGGTCACCGACACTGGGTTGTCCTGGATGCCCAGGACCATGTCCAATTGGAGTTTTAATATCTCCAAGGCTGGAGAGTCCACCACCTCTCCCGGCAGCCTGTGCCAGCGTTGGACCACCCCATTCTGGTGTCTGGCCACCTGCCCCGTGGGGCTTTGCCGTAGCTTCTTGCTGCTGTGGTGTCAGAGGAGGGGAAGCAGCGGGGAGAACCAAAGGGTGCCGCCGTCTCCGGCCGGTGGGGATTGCTCAGAGCTTTTGTACGCCAATACAGCAATCGGTGTGGGCAGATGAGCTCTTCCCACCCCAAAGGGCTGCTCCGTGTGTGCTCCCAGCTCTGCCCCAAGACAGAGCTCAGGCGTGGGCCCATGAGATGTGCAAGAGGGCGGCAAGCACCCGGACCCACATATCCCACTCTGTGGGTTTGGTTGCAGCCTCCCTGTGCCAGTGTCTGACCAACGCCTCCGTGCCATGGAGAGGGCCGGCCACCACCGAACCACAGCCCCATCTCACTGGCTTCGCCAGAGCTCCCATTTGGGGGGACATTTGGGTGACCGTGGATCCCTGCCTACTTAAAAGCCGAGGCCCTCCTCTCCCTGCTTACTTTTCAGTCCCAGGGTGGGAGCACCCGGCAGCTTTGGCCGGTGAGAGGGAGCGCTGGCAGAGAGTGCCGGGAGAGCTCCTGTGCCCCTGATTAGCATTCGGCCCCCTCTGCTCCCGCTGCTTTGGCGTTCGCGCTCGCCATTGCCTGGCAACCACGGAGCAAAACTACAACAGCAGCCCCAGAGCCAGCGAGCGTGCACGCACACCGGCACACGCCTGCTGCCCACGCGGGGACAGGGACACGGACGGTGGTGGGGCCACCCCACACTGCTGCCTGCCATCCCCCATCCCGGCAAGGCACGAGGACGAGGACTGTCCCCGTGAGGAGGAGGAAGAGGAGGAGGAGAGGGCTCTGGCGGTGCGACGGCTCTGCTGAGACCCAGGTTTGGTAGATCTGTCTGTCTGTCTGGCCCAGTGCCGCCCACTGCGAGCATACCGCTGTGTCGGGCACAGCCTACCCCTCTGCATCCCTTGGTGGCGGGGACCCTTCCGTGATCAGCAAAAGCGTGTCACGAACTGGGGCACTGGAGCAGGGCAGGGGGCCAGCGTCCGTCACGGATGCCTCTGGGACAAGGCGTGTTTGGGGAGAGACTTGGGCGTATGTGGATGTATTTGGTCTCGTTGGGCAGTGGGGCAAGGCACGGCGGTGCACGTGTGCTCTTTGTGCATGTCAAGCACGCACCCTGTTGTGCACCTGAAGCGGGGTCCGTGGGACACCCGTTGCCCCCAGGTTCCTTATGGGGAGGCTCAGCCTGGCTGGGGTCTCCCAGGGGACCCTGGTGCTCCAGCAGCCCAGGTTGTGATGCTCTCAGAGTTCTGTTAGACCGTGCTGTTGGTGGAGTTGGCTGGCACATGGGAACTTGAGTGTGCATCAGGCTGTCTCTGCTTCCCAGGCGTGCACGTCCTTAGGGTCTGATGTCATTTTTTTCTTGGCAGAAGAATTTTGATCCTGCCCCCAGGGGTGGCTGTGGGCCTGGGGCTCGGTGCCCTGCCCTGCTGAAGGGTCTCTGCAGGCAGTGGTGGCTCGGTCCCTCTGCCAGCCCTGCCCTTTGTCCTCTACTCAGCTGGGCAGGCTCGAGTGGACACGAGTCCCCTCCTGACACAAGGTGCCAGGCTTCTGCAAGTGATGAGAGATGCAGACATGCCTGAATACATTGGGTTCAGAACTAACGCATCCCCCCACCTCTGCTTTGACTCTTTATTTTTATGTCCGTGGCTGCTGTGGGCTCTGCCTATGGCATGTGCAGTGGCTGGGGGTCTGAGCTGCCAGCCCTGTCCAGCCAGCCCCCACATACCCACCAGGCAGCAAAAAGCACAGCCACATGCCTTTTCCTGCTCACCACAGCTCTTCGGCAATGATACTTGCTTGGCATAAGGGTTAAAGAAATACATCTGTCTTTTGTGTCTTGCAGAGCCTGGGGTCAGCGGACAAGAAGGACTTTTACCAGCCGAAGTAAGTGTCTGTAGCTGTGGTGAGTAATTGCATGGAAATTCCCGGTTGGTCCATATTACCGAGCAGCTCCGTGGCTTGCTAAGATTAGACATTTCAATGTTCAAGAATAGCTGCTGCAATTACACAAGTGAGGATAACAGTGGAAGGGCTGTCAATCATTTTGGCTTCAGGGCATATGCAAATCATTAAATCAGGTCAGAAGGAATCACGACAGCTTGACTGAGCCTGAGGGACAGAGCTGGGACCTGGTGGCCGGGAGCAGAGGATTCAGGGGTGACCTTTCCCACCTCTGTCTCCCTCTGCTCTGGGTTCGCACAGCTGAGCTGCTTTGGAGAATTGAAGGGTTTAGTTCTGTGTCGCAGCGGACTGATCCTGAAGCACGTCTTCCGCAGCCCATGCTTTGACGTTGATGCCTGTCATCGTCTTCCATCCATTGTGTTTTGTAAAGCACAGTGAGCTGTAGGGGTGAGAGGAAAGGGAGAGGCTCTCTCGAGCCACCATATTCGTGAACGTGAACAAAGGATCTGCAAATCATCCCACTGACATAAGCCGTTGGGTACGTAGCGTGTGCCCTTGGTCATGGCTCTGAGCCGGTGGTGGCAGTCCATAAGTGAGCAAATAAACACAAAGCCAACCCGAGACCCGCATTAAAACGCAAGCAGAGCTGGCACTCACAGGCCGGTTGTGTTGTTGCTCCGGCCGTTTGCAGAGCCTTGCCACGGCATGGCACATGGGAGGCAAGGCGGTTGCCTCTTTGCTGGAAGGGTGTGTCTGATACCGTCGTTATTTGTTAATGGCAAACCCTGTTAAAAGCCATGCTGAGAGGTTCGGTTCTGACCCTGACCACTAAGGAGTTGTGTATTGTGCTGCTGAGCACCTGGCATGTGGGACCTTATGTTGTACCTCCTCTGTTTGGGGAAGTGAACATCTTTATGTTGTCACCCTTTTTTCTTCTGAAAAAAAAATGCCATGGGTGGTTTTGAAGTTGCAGAGCAGCGCTCTGCCGTGCAGGATTGTCAGAAGAGAGTGGTTTTGGAAGATTCAGAAGGAACTGGGTTGAGGAAATTTCTCCTTCGAAACTCACTGTCCTGTGTTTGCTCTTTATTTGCTGCTTTCCAAAACGTTCCTGCAGAGCTACTTCCCAGCGGTGCCCGAGCACGCCATGAGCACCAGGGCAGCATCCTCAGTCCGAGTTACTCTCGGCATCAGAGGAGGCATGTCCAAGGCGCACCAGGGACGGCAGGCTGGGCCTGCTCGCTGCCTGTGATGGGGGAGCACAAGTGTCAAGTGCATGCGTGTTCTTCAGTGATCTGCTGGTTTCTCTTCCTTTATACCACCAAAAGTTTTTAAAACTCGATGCTAGTCTCCTAGGTCCATACTGAAAAGTCTGATTTCCAGGAGCTCCTCTGTCTGCTCACCCCAAGGCAGTGCTGGTCAGCGGCTTTCCAAGACCGTTGGCAGCTAAAGACTTCTGAAAATACAGCCAGAGCCATTTCCCAGGCTGTTTAATCCCGCGTGGCTTTCTGGGAGATCAGAGGGATATCCCAGGAGGTTGTGGAGTCATCGTGGATGCAACAACAGAATGAACACACATTTGGCAAAGGGGTTATAACCATGCTTTTGTGACCTCTACCAGCAGTCGTCCAAGATTTTGGTGCTTCTTCTTGTAGCGCTGCGATGTGCTTATGTAGAGTGTGTGTTTTGACAAGCAGGCTTAAAAAAGATCGAAGCATCTCTAGTGTCCCTATTCCCGCTGAAGCTTTTGTGAGGCTTTAAGGAAGAGATTTGGAGGAAATAATGTAAAGAGCTCTTACTCTTCGGTTTTCCTGTGGGGTAGTTTTGGCAGTAGGTAGCAACAGTTACAGTGCTATTTTTACAGCTTGTCTCATCAGAGAAATGAGGGATGTTTCTCTACCTGAAGTGGGAAATACGGGCTTCCCATCTCACTGAAGTTGCAGAGCTGTTGGGTCAGAGTGGTGGGTGCTGGTGCAGAAGGTCTCGTAGATACACGGTGTCTTATTGGTGCTGTCTTGTTCCTCTGTGCTGCGAGGCTACGGGACCTCCATGGTTTGGCCGAGCGACTTGTGATATCAGCTGTGACTTGACTAATCATAATATTAGGACTTTGGTTAATGCCCATCCTATTTACATTCCTCAGCAGCGGTTTTGGGGTTCCCACCAGTAGAGTCTGTGGCTGTGATGTTGCTTGGGACCACTGCCCCCATCTGATTTGGCTTTTTGATCCACCAGCTGATGCCGGCACCGTTGCTGTTGCAGGCAGACCTGCTCTCACTACCGCAGTCCATCTGCAAGGCTGGGCCAGGCACCTTGCGGAGGCCCTCAGCCTCTGGCAGGACTGGGGCTGGTCTTGCTCAGCAAAGAAATATCCCTGGCAGTTGCCAGAGGTCTGTTGGACCTGCCGAGGGCTCGGGAGAGCTCAGCGCTCCTGCAGCAGCTCTGCAGACGTGTCCCCCGAGCCCTGGGCAAGGCGGTGGCAAGCAGCCGGAGCATGGGGAGCAGCTCGTTCCTAGAGATGAGCCGAGCCTTGGTGGTTCATGAACAAATGTGTGTGGCGAGGCTGGCGATCTGAGAGAAGCCTGGCAGCGGATGGCTGGCCCTCCAGCCCCGATGTGCCAGAGCTAACTTGACTGTGCCGCTGCTTTTCCTTTTCTGCACTTCAGAGGCAGCAGTTGACCCCACCGACCAAACCCCCTGCACTGCGGGAGCAGGGTCAGAGCATCCCTGCTCTCAGGTCGGTGGTTTTGGGCTCACAGCAGCTGTAGGTTATAGAAAAAGTAAAAGGAAAGACACACATGCCAGAAATCTGAGCAGTGGGTTTTATCACCGCTTGTCCTGGGAGTGAATCTTGCTCTGTTCCTGCCAAGTTCAGAAGCTTTGTCCGATCAGGTGTCCTCTTCCCTGGACATCAGGTCCTCAGTCAACTGAGTTTCCTTGTGTCACCCTGAGTGACTCCGTTCCTTCCTTGGCTGCCTCTTCCCTTCAGAAATGGCAATGCTGTCATTATGTTCCCTCACCCCATAGTTACCATTGCTCTGTCTCAGCCAGCACCAGAGTGTTTCCTAAATGCCTGGAATAGTCCCGTGCTCATCAAGGGTGCGGAGAGGTGTTTGCCCTCACCCATCAGCCTTTGATGGTCTTTGCCCTAGGCTCTTCCCCTCTGCCCAGTCGTCCAAGAGATTTTAAGGTACAAATCTCCTGCTGGATTGTCCCAAATGTAGTGTGGCATCCACCTTAAATGTAAGGGTGCAACCTGAGTCACGAAGGCTGAAGCATTAATCTTAAAAAACAGTTACATCACTTGAGAACCGAGTGGGCTAGAGACCACCTTAGGAAGAACGAGCACACAAAGAGCTCCTGTAGCTGGAATACCTGAGAGAGGAGCCTGGCGTATTGGGAATGGCCATGAGTGCGGCAGCGAGCCAACATCTGCGCAGGTTTCCTCACCGGCTGCTCCAGCCATCCCGTGTGAACAGGTACAGATGCCTTCCTGTGTTTCCAAAGCAGGTTGTTCAGACATCAGAATGATATGTATCAACCCAGTAATTCTCATCTGATGCAGTTTGGGCACGTACCTCCCTCACTGCAACCCTGCCTTCAGCCCTGCTCCATCTGGGGTCTGGCCAGTGTTCATAGGGACTAGGGAAGAAACACCTCGTGGGCTGAGTCCAGCCCCTCAGCTGCTTGTTCCTTTGTCACCCCAATTTTGGAAGCTGCTGCTACAGCGGTAATGTTGTTAGAATATCCGGGCTTCCAGAGGTCCTTCCGAATTTCTGAGAGAGGGCCCTTGGCTGCTTTGTCAGGGCAGGTTCCTAAGCAAGGACCTGCTGGCTGAAGACCCAGGGACATCGTGCTCAGAGACAGGAATAGGCTCTCCCGGGACGGGCGCTTTTGCTTAATAACTGTCCTGGCAGGGCTGGTTGGAGGTGTCTTGACAGGAACGGAGAAAGGCTGGTGTGTTTGCTAATTCCCCCTGGCATATATTTGCTCTTCAGCGTCAGGCACCAACTGGAACTCAGTTTCTTCGAACCCGGAAAGAAATTTTGGTAGTAATAACAATCATAAAACCCCCTTGCAAATGTAGACTGAAATACCTGGGTTTAATTAAAGTGTCACTGATTTGCTGGAGGAGCTGCTTGCGCTCCCTCCCCATGCTGTCTCCTCTGCTGAGAGCAGTGCTCATCTGTCAGGAGAGTTGTCACTCGGGAGCAGTTAATATTTGCCAGGCACTTTGAGGTGTCAGGAGAGTCACTGCTGTAGTGACACAAAATGCTCTCCATTGATCCGCTCGTTCAGTCCCTCGGGACGATGTGGCTGGGGTGGAGAAACCTGAAGTCCCCCAAGCTAGCAGAATCCCCCGGCCCTTTTATACAGGCACCTCGTAGCTCTGTCTCCATCTCAGATGAAAGGCTGCCACCCACCCTTCTCTGCTTAAGCCTCAGACATGTAAACACACAGGAAACCTTTGAAACCACCTTACATAAAGCAGCAACTCATGTTTGTTTTGCCTTGCAGTCTTCATTACACCAAGATGTCTCTGCAGCTAATTCGTTGTCACCCTGCTCGTAAAGCAGAACGTTTCATCTCTTAGACTAAAACCTGTCCGTGCCAGCACTTAAATGAAAGTGAGTGTTTCGTTGCTGAATCATTGCCTTGTAAAACCGTGGTGTTTTTAAGGATCTAGAAGTCAGTATTTACATCTTGGAAGCATTAAGGGCCATCATAATAAGCTAGATGTGTTCCTCAGCTGGGTGCTCATTTCATTGCCTCCTGAACTCAGACATTATTGTTACACTAATGATGATAATAGCACACATGTATGCTATATTTGACTACTTCTGCGGTGGCTGAGAGTCATTCAGCTGGGATGCTCCTCAAGGAGCTCAGGCTCACCTGCAAAGTGCCGAGCAGTGGGAGGAGGACGCACAGGGAAAGGGGGAAGTAAGAGACGGTGCAGATGATGCAAGGGGGGCGGTGGGGTAGGAGAAGCAATGCTGAGGGCACCTTTCTGTACTGAAGCCATAGGATACTCAACGTTGCAAGGAACTGCCCCAAAACCACCTTCACGGGGTTGGAAAATGCTTCTCCCAGCTTCAGATGTAGGAAAGGATGAAGTGCCATCACCAGCATCTCTGGTGGCAGCAGGATGGCAGAGCAGTGGGGAATGGAAGAGAGGCGTTAGGATCTGTAGGGTGGGTGCCCTTCAGATGGGTGCAGGTTGGCAGCTGAAGGGGAGCGGAGCCCTCCAGAAGGGACCATGAGCATGGGCTCCGGGCTTCCAACCCCAAATCCTGGCTAAGCCAGTTTTCTGAAGAGTCAAGGAGTTAACTCCTCCACACGCAATGTAATTAAGTAAAGAAGATTACGATGCTGGTCAGGGCATCCTAGCAGCGGGGGCTGAGCCACTGAAACTTTACAGCAAGCTTAAAAAGTATTTCCCCTGGGCTTTAGCCAGTGGATTCAGAGACTGATTTCCAGGCAGGCGGAGGGGCTTGGGAAGGGTACTGGGAAAGGAAGGGAACCCTGGAAAGGTACTTTGGGGAAATGTTGTGGTTCAGCAAATGCCAGTCTGGGGATGGCCAGCTGAGCTGGCACAGAGAAGACGGGGAGCAGAGAGTTAGCAGAAACGAGTATGAGCGGTGGGAGGAAGCTCACGGCGTGGCAGAGAGGTCCCTTGGACGTTTGCAGCGGGTGCAAGAGACCAGCTGGTACTCCAGCCTCTGAACGGTCCTGCAGCTTTTCTTCTGGCCTTCAAAAGGTGTCCCCTGCCCTGTGGTGTGCTGTTCTTTTAAGCTAAGGTGGCCCAGTCTCTCCCAGTAATGCCTTGAGCCCAGAAAGGCTTCTGGAGACTTGGCTGGCCTGGGGAGGGGGGTTCTGCCCTGGGGGGCTGGTGCTGCTCCTTGCCCTGATGCTGTTTGGAGGGTGATGGGTGCTGCGGTGGGCCAGGCTGGGGCTGGGCAGTCCCTCCAGCCCTGGCAGCTCCCTGAGGGGTGCGAGTGTGCCACTTCAGGGCCTTGCCATGGGGCAGGAGAATAGTCTACATCTCCAGCCTTTTGGGAATGGTTTTGTCCCCCCAAGAACATTTGCTGTGCTGCTGGAAGCGCTGACTCCGGCTCCTCTTAGCTCTTTGGCTGCGAAGGGCGCGGGGCACAGCCTTGGCGGGGAGCGGAGCTGGCAGAGATCAGCTGGAAGCTCAGAGATCGAGGAGGCAGTAGCCCCGCTGATTCGCCCTGTGGCATCTGGGCTATTTGCCAGGGCTAATATCGCTGTTTGCTTTTGGAGCTGGGAAAACTGGTGCCGCTCCGTGCCCAGTGCAGCGAGCAGGGCCCTGAGTTAAAGGTCCAGCTGTCCTGCTGCTGCCCCCGTCTCCAGGCACCCAGGAGAGCAGCACCGCG
>NW_009625104.1:12436-16933 GCF_000690535.1 Cariama cristata | reverse complement strand
TGCTGAAGACCACTGGTTTTGTAAAGTATGAATGAATACAACTCGTAGTCATTTTCTTTTTTATTGCTTGTTGTGTGGGAGTGCTCACCCTGGGACCCTATACCTGCTGGGGCTGGAGGACTGTGGTGGGGTGCTCTACACCCAGATTTTTGAGGACAGAGATGCCCTGGATGGCACCAGGACCCTCAGTACCCAGAGTTAAATATCTTGGCCCAAAGGAGGTCGGGACAAAGAAGCACTGGGTTTCAGCATTTCCTCGCGCCCAGGGGACAGGAGGAGGAGTTGGTGGGGCTGGTTGAAAACCATGCTGCCCTGCTCTGGGTGCCCAGACCAGGGGTCCACTGGACCACCCCCCCTTGCAGCATGCTTGCTCTCCAGCTGGGAATGGCCCTCCCGGACCTGGTGGTAGAAGAAAGTTTTGGGTTTTGTTGTTTCTGTGCAGCTTTTAATGTGTTAAGTGAGGTTGCAATGTAGACTCTTACTGTGCCTGTTGTCATAGAAACTTGAAGGGCTTTTTTCTCCTATCCCCCCAGCCCCTTTCTTTAAACCAAAGCAGGGTTGGGGGTTTTTTTTGACCCCCCCTGTAACTTCAGTTCCAGTCCAATTAAAAACCTGCCTGACCCTGATTCCCCATCTCCAACCCTGCCACGTAAGGATTCAATGTCTTTATGTTGTGCTTCCTTTTGTCCCGACCGAAGGGTGCATGTTCCCCCGAGCCAGGCACTTTCCCAGTAGCGCCAGGTGGGCTTCTATCCCTGCAGAGCCCCCACCAGGGTTGGGGCTGGTCCTCAGCCCACGTCCCTCTGCAATGCCTCTGGGTAGGAGAAGATCCCATTGCTCACCATGGGGGGTATCTCTCCTTGCTGCTTCTTCTGAAACCAGGGAGCTGAGTGGGCATGGCCGCTTGGTGCCTGGTTGCTGGAGATCCCCAGTCCTTTGGTGGAGACATTGAAATGGTATCTGCCTGCCCCACTGGTCTGGACCCGGGGCTGCCTTCCCCTCTCACGGGATGGGAGGATGACGCTGCCAGCTCAGAGCCGAGACCGGCACAGAAGCCACCTATGCACCAGCTGCAGCTCTTCCGCATTTGCTACACTCTGCATTAATCATGAAAAGGGAATCGAGCGTAGGAAGATGGGCATTTTTTAACAAAATAACCAAGGCTGCTTTTTCCCCTAAGCAAGAGAGCAAAGTGTTTGCTGCAGTGAGTCAACGCAGAGACGCTTTTGGCACGGGAGGTAACGCTCCCACCCCAAACAGCCATCGGTCCCAAAACCGAGTACCAAGAGGGAGAAGTGGGCTGAGGTGTTTCCCGAGCTGCTTGGCCAGCACTCTCTGCCGGTGTTTCTCCCAAGAGCTGCAAGAGATCCTTTCCCACATGCTTTGCTCCTGGCACAAGACATGACGGACAGTCCTCACAGCTAGCCGGACTTCTAGCTCTGAACCTTGCCTTTGAGGAGCTAGCACCCATCTGTGCTGCTCGGTGCCTCCCCAGCTCCTTCTTGCTCCAAGACCAGTGCTATCTCCTGAGTCACCCATCTTCACCATGGTGTGTAGCAGGGGTTAACCTCAGCGCTCCAGTTATCTACTGGGCTTCACTTCTGTAGGATTTAGGTGCAAAAGGCTCTATTAGATCATACCGTTTGGCCTTCCATGTGCTGTAGGGGTGTAAATGCTGCCCACACGCTCCTCAGCGAGCTGAAGAGGTTGTGGTTGCCCTCTAAGGGGTATCTAATCCTCTGAGCATCTCTGAGAGGTATCTAATCCTGGCCCAAAACTCCTTTGAACTTGTTGGGTTTAAGCTCCCAGTCCCTGGCTCTCTGGGCGTCTTGCTGGATAAAAGCACTTGGCACCACTCTGGTTTGGGGGGTGGGGGTGGCAGGATTTTTGTCAATAAACTCAATATAGCTCAAATCTTTTGCGGTAGGCTATTTTCTCCAGCCCTTGGATCAATTTTATGACTCATCCCTCCAGCTTTTCTGCTTTTTTAGTGTCCCCTTTTAAATGTGGGCACCTTAATTGCAGCAGTGTTTCTGTGTCAGTCTCAGCAGTACGATATGCATAACCCTCCTCTCCCCCAAGAACTGCATCAGCTCTTTTCATCGCGGCATCACATTAGAGCCTTGTGTTGGGTTGGTCACCCGTGGTGACCCTTGAGCCTTTCTGGAGGCTCTCTCTTGTCTGGGATACAGTCCCTGTTCATAAATACGGCCTGAAATCCTTCTCCGTAGGTGTGTCGTTCTGCACTGGGCTGCATTAACATATACAGTGTTTGAATGGGCCTAGCATTACCAAGCAACCCACATTTCACTCTCTCCTCATCAATATTTACCGTTACATCAATCTTCCTGTCATCTGCTAATTTTTTGGAGCGCGGATTTTGTATTTTCTTCTCGATCATCGATGAAAATATCGACTAGCATGCTCCCCGTGGAGCCTCGCTAACGATTCCCCATTGACGACTTCTGTTTGAGACCTGTCAGCTGGCTCTTAATCTATTTAACGTGCTTTATTGATACGGTATAGTACTATCTTCTCAAATCAGAATGTCAGGAAGCACTTAGCGCTCTGCCTGCACAGCCGTAATGTACACGGTGCCTTTTTCAGCTCAGCCTGTGTTCGCTAAAGAGTGACATCGGGCTCATTTGACAAGATCTCTTCTCCACAAAGACACGCTGACTGACTTTAATTATAACTTACATCCTTTAATTATTTCTTAATTTAATTCCAGATGAGCCTTGGCTTCTGGGTCTTACATCAGGCTGACCACTGAGTAGTTAACTAGGTCATTGTCACTGCTGGGTGTGAATATTGCTGTGGAGGAGCCATTTGCCATCTGGACATGACAGCCCAAAGGTCCCTCGAAATGAGCAGCAGAGCCCAGAAAACTCTCCCCGGCTTTGGGTGCCATTGTCTGTGCTGGCTGTTCGGTGCTATTTGGGCGCCTTAATGTCAGTGAGGATGTCAATGGCTTAGGAAATCTTCATCTCTCCTAGGAAGTACTTTACTCTCCTTTTTTCCCCAAATACAGATAAGTACCTATTGAATATGTTTGTTTTTTCTGCATCATTACGAACAGTCCTGCAGCCTCTGCTTAAAAATGGTCCCAGTGCTCCTTAAAACGGGACCTGTTGCTAGAATTTGTTTTGTTCCCAGCAGCAGATTTTGCATGTCCAGCCATGCATTTTCCCCTTCTTTCCCCTTCTTTAGTTTCCCTTATCAGTTTCCTACACATTGTAATTTTTCATTTGTAGTGACCAGTCTTTATTGTATATTCTATTTCCACTCTGAGTTTTCGTTTAGCAAAGGGGATTTTTAAGCGAGCTGCTCATTTCCCTAACTATGAAATTAGGACTTTACAGGCCTTTAGTGAACTCCCCTTGAAGAACTCTTATTTTTTCACGCTACTTTTTCGAAGTCTTTCTCAACAGACAGTTTTATCCCATCTCCCAGGATGTGAAAACAGCCGTTTTGCCCTACTGAGCGTGCACGATGCTGCCTGCCCCCGTCTTCTTGTTGGTCCATGGGGATTGCTACCAGCCTGGGCTGCTTCTCCAGGCAGCCAGCGACCGCTTGACCTTTTTGCCTGCTGGGCATTAACTTCTGCATTGAAAAGTTATCAACTATAGTGTTTAGAAATCCATGTGGTATTTTACTGCTGGCTCCGTGAGTCTTCTAGCGTGCAACTCACAAACCCAAACCTTTTATAAGGCATTATTTCTTTCTAGCCATTGAGAACATAGATTTAAGGTTGAGCTCTTGCAGTCGTCTGCTGGCTTAGGTATGATGTGCTGTGCCTCTTCTCAGTCCTCGGTGAGAAGGTAAGTCTGTATTTCTTCAAGCACTGAGCGCTAAACGATCTGTAATTCTAAAGAAAAAAATACAATGGCATGTATTGTAAGTACACAGTGCCCTCCTCTTCCTTCCCTGCCACCCCTCCTACGCAGAGACTTTTGATCACGGAAATCATCGTAGCAGGTTTCAGTAGCGTTGAGTGCATTAAATTTCTACTCGTGAGTGAAAATTTCCCATTCCTCTTGCTCCTTTCTCAGCCTCGCTGCCTCACATCACCTCAAGAGCTTGCTGCTTTGTCCATCAGCACAGCACGAGTGAGGTCTCTGATACTTTTTCCTGGAACAACCACAGATTAATCTGGCTTTTTATTCGAATACACAGTCCTGGTATTTTCTCTCCATGGTTTTACCCGCGGTGCCAGATAGGCAGCTAGGCCACAGAACCATCAGCAGGTACACCACCCCGCGCTCCCTTCAGAAGCTTGTCCTTCCCTACGACCACCCTCCCCATACCAGCCTGGCTGGTACCTGAGCACCTTGCTGTGCGGCAGCACTGGAGGTTGCCTTGTGCTCCCCTGCCAGAGACAGAGATACAGAGAGTTCTGTAGAAGAGCGTTTGGTTGGTCCTGGACCCACTGGCAGGCAACATCTCCTGGGAAAGACCGACCGTTTGCAATGTCCTTCCAGACCGATCCCCGCTCTT
>NW_009625104.1:7654-12390 GCF_000690535.1 Cariama cristata | reverse complement strand
CAACTTCACGTTGTCTCCAGCGCCGTTGTCTCCTTGCCTTGCTCCGGCAGGGACCACGTGCGAAGCACAACGTGTGCCGGGGGGTGGTGGCTCTGCAGCCCTTCTCCAAGCTGCTGGAGCTCCCGAAAAGCCAAAATTGCTGGTGGTGGTGGAAATGACGGCGTCAGCCTTGGGAGCAGTCAGCTGGGTCTCTGTGAGCTGTGGCGTTGGTGTTTATCCTCTGGCTCTTTGCTCTGGGAGGGATAATTGGGTTGTATACGCTGATTTACTTGGGCCGTACTGAGCAGACTGTGGGGAGACATGTAGATAGCGCTAATTTGCTCAGGGAACAGTGTGTGTAAGGACATTAAAGGAGGAAAATACGTTGTCTTTACTGCATCCTGACAAAGCGGTGTGCGCAGAGGTGAGATCTAAGGCTTTGAGCTTTCCCGCAGGTTTCTGGCATTACTAAAGATAGGATTCGGAGTAGCGCCGTGACTCCCAGGAGATGTGCGGTGGGAAGGGATGAGGGTGTGGGTGCTTGGTTGTCTCTGCAGGCTTGGGACATCATGTATAAGGGCACCACCTCCAGCGTCACCATCTAATTTATGGGGAAATGAATTCCTCCTCCACAAGTGCCTCATCTCTCCATGGGCTGCACAGGGAGCCTGGGCAGCTAGCTCAGATCTCTGCCGTCAGTCTTGCCGCTGTTGGCTTTCAACACGTCCAGAAGATGCAGCTGAAGGTAGGATGGGCCTATGAGAATGACTGAAGAAACACTGGATAATGGTATTTATACCTAATTGAAGACTTGACTGAATCAAGCTGTGGACATTACAGGCAGGTTGACTTTGGGGAGACTTTGGGGCATTACTGAGGGGTTGTGGGAGAGCTGCTAAACCCCCAGCCACAAGAAAACACCTTCTTGCCCCATGGTAAATGGAAATGCATGCAGTGCTTTGAGGAAACGGGCTGGAGAAGGAGGCAAAAGGAACCCTAGAGCCTGCAAAATCCCATTTTTACATTTTAAAATAGAAAACCCAAGCCTTCCAAAAAGCTTGAATGCCTCAAGAAAACCTCTGGAGCTGGCAGTGCTCAAGCAGGGGCCGTCACAGGTTTTTCTTTGTGGCATGAGGTGGGAAGGAAAAAGCACCCAGGGAGGGAAAGCTCAGCTGCATTCATTCTCCCCCTCGGATGTCAGAGATGCTTTGTTTTCCAGAAGTGCTTATTATTCATACAGCTATCTCATTAGACAGCTGAAATACAGCTCCAGCCTGGGGCTTGTCATGGCCCGGACCCTACCGCGGAGCTGTGCGGTGTGTGCTTTCTACCCCGTGGGAAGTCCTGACGGAGCCGGCAAGGTGGTACTTGGTGCCTGCCTTCGAGTACCAGTGCCGGTGGGAGTTTGGTCATCTTCTCCCCACTGCGTTCTTCTTTTGTCCCTCTTTTAATCAAAGGTGTTGTCCTGGATCCTAGGCCACCGTCTAGCAGATGTGTGGGCTTAGCATTGCTTGTCCCGAGGGTCCCTCAGCTCTTCGGCACCAATCTTCCTGAAGAAGGTACAGCACAAGAGCTGCTATCTCCAGATGTTTCCCTTGGTCCCAAATGTTTCCAGTAAGCCCCTCTGCCTGCACACAGCATCTTGACCACCTGCGTCAGGGCCAGGTTGCCAAGCCCGGTTGTGCCGAATCCCTGTTCTGCAATGTGGCTGCTTGGCTTTGCTGTTTTCAGACCAACTGGACACCTCTGAGGATGAGGAGGATTCTGTTTCTGGGCTTTTATCGAGCTTCTGTGTCCTTCTGCCTCCCCACAACTGGTGAACATTGCTGGAAGCTCTGGTTTGAACCAGAAACTGGTCTCAGACTTCTAACCAGTTTCTAATTCTCTCGATCTGGTTTCTAACTGTCTTGGTTTTGCTGCTGCAAGTTACTGGCTTCACAAGTGATGAAGCCTATCTCTGAAGGCAAGGAGGAGGCAGGGTGGCTGCTGCTGAAGACTGGTCCTGCTTCGTTGAAGGCATCCTGTGGAGTCCCACCTCTGGGATTTTGTCGACTGGCCGGAGCTGCCAGTGCTGTCACCAGGAGGGACCACGTGCATCCCAGCGCGCTTCGCTGCGTTCGGCAGCAAGTCCAGCGTGGTGGATCCCACTTCCTCCCACCAGGGCAGAGCGTGGTCCTGGGCGATCTCCTCACCGCAAGACCCTGCTCGGCTGAGCAGCAGGGACACTGGAGGGGGTGTCAGCCACAGGGAATGTGAAACCCTCCATATTTGTACACAAAGGCCACGCTGAAATCCCCGTCCTGGGCCAGACATCAGAGGTGTCATTTTTGATTTCCCAAACACAGAGAGAGCCCTTTCAGCCCTGGCCTGCTCAGACACTGCAGCTTTAATGTCCAAGCACCCAGCGTGTTTCCACTCCCCTGAAATGCATCAATCAGGTCTCGGTGAGGCTCTGAAAGAGCCAGTTTGTTAAACAAACACACTTAGTGTAAAAAGTTTATTCCAGTTAATTAGGACTTCATTGCAATGGAAACAAATTACCCAGCTGTCATCTGCCAAGGCAAACAGCAACAGGGGAGAGGGGGTCCTGGCCAGGCGGGAGACAAACAACCATCTCAGGCAACCTTATTTATGGCCTTTTTATGTATTTCTGTATTTATTTGGACATTCCTGAGCTGGAGAGCTGGGTTATTGCCGAGCCACATGCCCCAGCACTTGCATGGCGTAGGCTGTCACCGGCGGCGTGTTATCTGCCTGTGGGGCTCCGGGGCAAAGAGCCAGCGCTGGCCCAGGTGGGCACTGCCCATGGGGACCCGGGGGCTGGTGGCTGTGTCACTGGGCACATCCCTGCGGGCTTCTCTGGGGCTCTTGCTTCAGAGACGGAGGTGAGGTGCTGGAAGTGCAAGCGATGGGCAGGTCAGGGTGAGCTGCTGGTCCCTGCTCGCTGATGGAGGTGGGGGATGCCAGGGTCCACGGGCAGAGCAGCGGGATAGGGAGGCACTCGGAAGGGCTGGGGGCTGGTGGTTGCTGGGAGCTTTGCCCGAGCCAGGGACTCCCACGCTTCCACGGTTCCCTGCCCTCGCAGCAGGGTGCCCTGTGTCTGCACAGAGCCCGGGTACGAGTCCCCATCCCCATGTAGCCTTGTTCTCCCCTCCCAGCCCAGGCAATTAACTTTTAGGCACTGGCTCCCGCAGCCGGCACGCGGAAGTGACAGATAAACCCGCGGGATTAGCAGCGTGTATCGTTGCAGGAGAGCAGCATCCCCTTCCTGGAGCATTAGTCACCCGAGCCTGACGCCGGGATGGGGGAGGCAAGTGCAAGTCATCAAATTACCTCCTCTCGCCTGCTCCCGTCCCCCTGCTCCCAGGTGGCCTGTCCTTGCTTCGTGTCCCTCCAGCTCTGCCCTTCGTAACCAGAAGGTGGGCTGTGCCAGGGCTACCATGGCCAGGGTGGGGACAGGCGGAGGATGTTGGCCCCGAGGATGGATGGGTGCGAGCAGCACATCTCTGCTCGGCCACAGCCATGGTCCCCTCTGTTGTAGCCATCAGCGTGGTGGGTTGGGGGAGGCACAAGCACGGGGGCTTTCCTGATTGCCCTTAGGGATATGTTCTCCCTTGCAGGCCTCGGGGATGTGGAGGACAAGAGCAGGTTTCTGCCCTTGCACTGTGACCTTCAGTGGGCTGGGATTTCTCTTATGCACCTGGTGGATAAACCCAGGGCTCTTCCACCCTTCTCATCTGCTGCGGTCACATCCAGGCCATATTTTTCTGGTCCTGTGAAGTTCTGAAATTCACATTTGAATTTCACATTGCAAGCGAGTTGCCTTTTATACACTTTCCAAGAATGTTTCTGTTGCCTTATAGCTGTGAGATCACCGTGGCCCGTGCTCTGAGGTTTCTGTCTGTGATGGCGTGCGTTCAGGGGGGTGGAAAGCCTGGATCAGGGCACGCATCCTTGGAGGGGCCTGGAAGGGGGAGAATAGCAGAGCTGAGCCCTGATAGCTACAGAGATGTGTCCTGAGACCGGACTGATCTCATCTGAGGCATGTGGGAAAGATGGTGACCAGCACTGGAAAGGACAGATTTGGCTTTGTTTCTGGAGTTTGGAAGGGAGCAGAGGAGGGATTGGGGAGTTTGGCACAAGCATCATGGTTCCTTGGAGTCAGCTGGCCCATCTTGAGAGGTAATTTGAAAACGCAAAGATAAAAAGCAGCAAGGAACCTCAGCGCCACATTTCTCTGCCTGAGCGCTGGGCTCTGTCGGAGGTAGCCCACCAGTGCTTCAGAGGCAGCGGTGCCCCCTCAGTCCCGCAGCGACGTGCACGGGGGTCCCCGTGCCCCCACTCTCTGCGGGAGCCTAGGCTGGCAAAGCTGGAGTGTGGGGTGCTGGGCATCTCCCGTCTCCGGCTGGCAACCCTCTATTATTAGGGATTTTAGCTTTCTGTTTCTAGATTGACTTGTTGTCAGTGTTTATTTTTAGCTTCTCCAGTGCCTTGCAGATTCCTCAAGGGATTCTTTCTTTCCCTCTCCCTCCTACAGGTTTGTTTGTAATGTAGCTGCGTTGATTTGAGCCACGAGCAGGAGCTTTCAATGCCAGCGGGGGCTGCACTGCGGTGCTTGCAGAGCGAATTACCTTTGTGGGTTTATCTAAGGTTGATGGGTCCAGGGGGTCTGGGTGCCCTGGGGCAGCTGCCCCTGCAGAGACCGGGGTGCTGGGAGGGAGCATCGTTCCCACCTACAGGCGCTGGGGCGGGGGTCT
>NW_009625104.1:0-7623 GCF_000690535.1 Cariama cristata | reverse complement strand
CAGCCGCTGGTGCGGGTGTCTTGTGGTCATAGCTGAAAATCCCTGTCCAAGCGTGCCGGGTGGCTCTTGTCCCCCTTGCTCTTCTCAGCGCTCCCTGAGATTTCTGTCTTTTCACTACCCAGGGGAAAAAATTCAGATCAGCATCACCATACTGGCTGCATGGAAACAAAACCCAGGGTCCTCCTGCAGCCAGGTTGGATGGAAATTTTTAAGCGTGGTGGTTTTTTTTTTTTTTTAAAGCCCTGCATAAAGTGATTGAAAACAAGTTGCGAGTATATTTTGGACTCTGGCGGAGCTGTCGTCGTCGCCTCGCTTCGCCCGCCGGCTGTCCTAGACAAGGGCTCACTTTGAGCGTACCCTTCTGCCGAGCAGGGGGGGAATGTTTTCATTCCTAATTTAGAGCATCCATCCCACCGGGGTCCAGCCCCCCGTCTCCTGCTGAGCCCGGCGCAGCGCTGGGAGCCCGGGGGCTCCCTGCTGTGAGTTTACCTGTCAGCACCAGCTCCAGGGCTGTGCTAACATGTTCGTTTTAGAAAATGTGACTCTCTTTGGACTTAGCCTCCTTCTTCTCGCCCTGGGTTGGTGCTCGGTGGGGGATGTGTGAAGGTACAGTTTGTGCTCTGTTTTTTCCAGGATTTCTGTTATTTTGTAGAGGAGGGTAAGTTTGCTTATTTTTAAACACCTAAAATATAGGTTGATGTTCAGTATAGGTTTGCTGTTTTTCCTAGGGAGAGACAGCACTGGGAGGTCCTGTTCAGGTATCGCTTTGGTGGTGGTAGCTCCATCACCGTGGCCCCAATCCAGGAAAGGGCATTTTTCTGAAGCATTGATCTCCATGGGCTGCTCTTAGCTGGGAGATGAGCACATGCTTAAGTGTTTTGTTGGACCTGGTCCTGTAAAAGCAGAGTCCCTTCAGCAGCTTAGGGAACCAAAGCCAATGATTCAAGCAAACCTGAAAGCCACTCGCAAGGCCACGAGCATTAGATCCCCTTGTAGCAGCAAGGCCTGAGCATCATGGTGTGGCAGCTCCTCTTCCTCTCCATGGATTAACCAGCTGCAAGGAGGAGTAAGGAGAGCAGGCACCGCAGCCACACGTCCCCAAGGAGTGGGTGGTGGGACGTTCTGAAGGAGAAGACAGGGACCAGTACCTGCAGTAGTGTTCTTGGTGGCTTGTGTTTCACAAAGCCATTGATCAACCATCACCTAACGGTGCTTTCTATCACGACTGGGTTATGGCTGGCTGAAATCATGCCCAGGATTAGCAGAGAGGTTCAGGGTACCTCTGCGATGAGCCTGATGTCAGACTGAGCTTTTATCAAGCAAACTGGCGCTGAAGGTGAGAGGTTTTGAAAGTGGTCCCAGGTGCTATGAGGTGCTGGGGCCACGGTGGACTTTCTCCTCTCTCGGCTGTTTTGCTTTGAGGTCTGACTGCAGCTTTTCTAGGGTTGAAGTTGTCATTGAGGCTTTTCTGGTCTTTATTTTATAATGTTAATTAGCACAGTTCGTATCAAAGAACAGCACGTTCCCTCCCTGTCCTCGTTTTCTCCCCGCTTAATAACCCTTTGCTGCTTTGGCTCGTTTGGAAAAAGAGACAGTAGCTTTGGGAACGACTCCTGGTATAATAGACAGACGTCAGCATTTTCAATCATCTGATCTGAAAAGTGGCATTAATTCAAAGAGAGGGCTCAGTGAAATGACTGCAGAAGGCCCACGTTACATGTCTGGGGAGCGTTGAGCCAACCTCTATCAAAACGTGGCAGTGTGCGTGTGTTCCTCTGAGCTGCTGAGAGATGCTCTGAACCCAGATGGTTGCTTTTCCTTTCAGAAATGGGCTGTAACAGCAGCCTCCTGCTCCTCCCTTCCCTCCCTGAGCCTCTGCTGTGGAGATACCCATTGCTGAGGCTCACGGTGCAATGAAAACCCTTGAAACAGGGTTGAGTGGTGCAGGAGAAGACCTAAGGTGCGAGAGATTGTACAGCAAAGGCTGAGCTGTTGCATGCGCCGTGGGTGTCGGAGGCTTGTGCTGGGGAGCTGTGTTTTGGCGGAGGTTGGATGGGAGGTGGTTATGGTTTCTGAGCATCTTCTCTGCTCCTGAAGCTCCCACCGTCTTCCTCAGTTGGGTTTTATCGGTGCTGAGCAACAGACCGAGGACACCAGACTGAGGTGTGAAGCGAGCAGGAACACCCATTACAAGACCATGCTCCAAACCTTCTGCATTGCCGGGAGTGGAGCAAGTGCAGGCATTGCATCCCAGATGCTGAAGCCGTGGGTGTTAGCGGCACAGCCATGTCCCCAGGACCTGTGGGTATTTACTGGAGGTAGGGAGCCTGCTGCCAGTTTGGGGAGAACCAGGAGACCACCTGCCTGGCGGGACCCTTCCCTGCGGAGAAGGTGTATGTACCCAGTGGGGCTGAGTCACCTCAGAGCAGGGCAAAGGCTGTGTCCGTTGGGTGGTTTCAGTAAATCTGGGATTTAGTTCTAGGGGACATCAGGATCACTGTGTGAGTTTAGCAGTCAAGGAAAAGGAAGCAAAAGGCATTAGTGTGGTGCCCTAAATCTTGGAGACAAGATCTCCTATCCTGCCTGTTGTGGCCTTGACCGTTGCAGGGTACCTTTTCCACTGCCTTCAGAAAGCACAACTGGCCCAGAAACATCTCCAGCTGCTGTTCTCCTCTAGAGCAGAGGGCCCAACTCTGCAAAAGAGAGGCGTCTTTCTGCAGAGCATCCAGAAATTAATCTCTCGGCTGCAGCGCCCTGTGGACCTGCTGGCTGGTCGCATCAAAAGGCAGTTTGGTCTGAGAAGTTGAAAAGCACTTGCTCTGTGACAGCCTGGATGGAGTTGCAGTGAGGTGTGAAGGGTGCTGTGTCCTGGGGCATCTGCCTCCCATGGTGTCCTCACCCCACAGGCAGCGTTTGCTGTGCACCGAGATGTGTTTTTGGCAGCAACCTGCAATGTGTTCTGTGCTAGAGGATGCAGGGGGAAGACAAGACACCTGGAAAGCATCTGTGCTGCTCTTGCCAGCATAAATAATCTACCTCTTCTTGATTCTTCAGGGCTCCAGGTTTTCTCCAAGGACAAACCCTCCCGTGGTTTATCTTTCATTGCTGGCTGTTTGCCTTCTAAGTGTCTGAAACCACTTTTGAAGACTTCAGGCTCCTGGCAGCCAGCACTGCAGAGTGCACCATGCTGGGGTTTTAAGTCAGCTGGTGCAAAGCCTTATGACGTGGGTTTGTCATCGCGTTTCTGCGTCATGCTTGTGTTGGTGGGCAGATGTTGTGCAATGGTGGAGAGGGCCTTCCACAACCATGGAGCAGCCTTGCGGTCTGATGTATGAAGCCTGAGCCCCTGATGAAAGGCAGATAGTGAGGAGGTCCCCCGCCGTGGCTCGTGTCTCTAGCGTTGGCTTTCCTCAGTGGTTGTGGTCTTTGCTACAGGATTCTTTGCTTGGAAGCGAAAGTGTCTTGTCTCCTGCATCACTCTGGACCTAGTCCAGGATGAGATGCAGTCCTCTCACCTCTCTGTCCCCGCCACCGCTGCCCTCAGTGTGGTCATGCATGAAGGGCGTTTTAGGTGCAGGAGCTTTGCTGATGGGCAGTGCCTCATCTGGAGAACGTCAAGTGCTGCTGGTTCTCCTGCTGGGAGGTGACTCCCTTGCATGAAAAGGCTCCTGTGTCGGAATAAAACACCTTTCACTGGTCTGACTGGCATGGCCATCCTTCGTGGGATCTGAGGAATGGGCCTGATGGTGATTTTATGATGCTAGGCATGGTGTGGTGTAGGCAGCTGGCTTCTGAGGAGCTCCGCTCCCTGTGAGTGTTCAAATGGCAAAGGCCAGTCCCTGCAGCCCTTGGGGGTAGGTGGATAATAAGAGTTAATAGGGAAACTGAGGCACAGAGACTTTAGCTCATAGGTGAGGCCATGCAGCCCAGACTGGTGTCCTTTGACTTTCACAGTACCAGATGAAAGCCATGGAGCTGGGTCCTCTGTCAGCCTGGCCTGGAGGAGCACCCCGTCGCCATGCTTAGTCCCTCACTGTGGTCCCCCCTGTCCGGTCCTCAGCCAGATGCTGGCTGAAGACGTGGTCCCCACAGGGACCACACCTCTGACAGATCACGGTGAGGTTACTGGCCCTGGAAACGGCTTTGGGCCGTCCTGCTTGGCTGCTGCTGTAGCGCATCCCTCCTCCCAATCGTCGATGCTTGGCTTTTGCGTTGCTTGCGTCGGAGCCGAGGCTGTTTGCTCTTCCCCCAGGGCAGCGAGTGCCTCTCACTCTCCCTTGCCTCATTGCTGGAGTCCCTCATGCCCCAGGCGCCGAGGAGCTCTCCTCTCACTTGGCTGCAGAAACGGGCTCAGCATCCCAGAAATTCAGGCTTTCATGTGGGAGCCAATAGTCACACAACCTCCATCCAGAAACCATCATTATCGGCCGCTTGCTTTTTCTTGGTTTCTTTGAACTACAGCTCCCAGGATGCCTGAAGATATGCAGACATCCCGAAGACAGTGGTTTCCCATAAACTTTTGGGGTTTCATGCTTTGCAGGCAGGAATGTTTTTATTGCGTCGCAAATCCCTTCAAGTCCCTCAAACCTCCATGGCGCTTCCCCGCTGTGGGGCAGACGCAGTGGCTGTAGGCGGCCGTGAGGGAGGCACGCCAAGGGCTTTTCTCTCCTGCATTTTTCCCCTTCTGGCAAGAGGGACTTTTGTAAATCCTCGTCATGCCTTTTCAAGGGGACTGTTGGACTGGGAGGAAGTTTGGATGAGCTATGGTTTGCCTGTAGGGATGCATTTCTGTTCTCCTTGTCCCCATTATTTCAAGGGCTGTTAGGCAGCATCCTGCCTCCCCATGTACATTGCTGGGCAAAGCAGGGGAGATGCTAATGGGCAAGTGCCTTGGGCAGGGTGGTGAGGGGTTTTCACTGAATTAGGAAGAACTCGGGACACAGGGAAGAGAAGAAGGTGCAGATTTGTGCACCAGTGCAAGAGAGCCCATCAGAACATGTTTTAAATCCTGACATGCTCACAAGACCTAAGGGAAAACCAGAGAGGGCAATTTTCCTTTAGCATGGAGAGATGTGGTCGTAACTGCAACCTGGTGGGTCCCCGTCTCCCAGCCCCCAGCACAGATCTGCCCCTGGGCCAGGTGAAACATCGGGGGACGGTGCATGCTGTGCCCCCACAGCTCCCCATCTTCCTACTGCCCATCCTGGGACTGGGAGGAGGGTGCTGGGAGTGGAGCAGGGTCTGTGGCATGGACCTGGCTGCCCCTAATAACTGCTTACTTTCTGTAGGAGAGGAAACTCAGAGGGCAGAAATAGGACGGTGTGTAACTCAGTGGCATTTTATGGCATTGTTCTTCTGACCGTAAAAATGCTTTACTGAGTTTTTCCCATTTGGTGCTGGTGAACGCCGGTGTTATATCTCATAGTCAGACTCATCGTGTTTCACCTTCCTCCTTTTTCTCTTTGGTTGATTGAAAAAAAAGCCCAGGATCCCCCATGGCTTGGGTTTTAGGAAGTATTTCTTCTATAGGTGCTGCTTTACCAGTTTGAGGAGCTTTGCGAATGAAACATGGAAGTGCTGGGTGCCCTTTGGGGACCACCAGCACCACCAACCACCCGGCTCTTGCAGGCAGGAGGCAGCAGAGGCGTGAGTTAGGCTGTGTGTGTCCCATGGGCCATATCCTGGCCTTGTTCTCTGCCGTCCCTGAGCAGCGAGGCCAGCGGGATGCTGCTGGGGGTCCGTTTCTCCGGGATCTGTGCTCATTCCCTGCCGCCCCTCTCCCATCCTTCCCTGCAGCCCCCTGTGCAAGCACAGCCACACACCCGTGGGCACAAGCATGCCCACGTGCACACACGGCTCCTGGCACCTGCCTGCCCATCCTGACAGCGAGCGACGGTGGCAGGCGGTGTGGTCCGCTGGAGGAGGTGGGTGACAGCCCAGAAAGGAAAACCATCGAGGCTCTGCTGCCGGCTCGTGTTAACCACATCACTCCTCTCCTGCACTTGGAAAAGCCTGGCCGACTGGCAGCCCAGAAAAACAAGCTTTTCCATTCCTGCGCGCGGCGTCGGACGCGGGGCCATTTAAAACAAGAGCCGGCTCCAGCGTGAGTGCAGCACTCAGACTAAACAACGACACATCCCCTCGGGGCAGTTGTCCCCTGCAAAGGGGGATCAGGCTGAAGTCACTGCTGCCGGGGCAGACCAGGACGGCACGACGGGGATGCCAGGATGCCTCGCTGTGTGTGGGCTCAGCCTGAGCGGTGGCCGGATGGGGTGGAAGAAGATGAAGGTCCCAGGAGGCCTGAGCCCCTCCAGGGACCTCCTCACCCATCCATGCTGATTGCATGCGGGGAAGGAGATTTGTTGGATTTTGTCCTTTTCTTTATTTTCCCTGGTATCTTTTTAATTAGGATAAAAACTTTAATTGCTAGGGGGGAAATCGTGAAAACTAGTTACCAGGGCTGTATGCAGAGCTCTCCTGTCCCCTGGCAAAACGGGAGCAAGTCCGCACATTTCTCTGCCTTGGCAGACTGTAATCAAGCAAGCTCACACAGCCTGGGTGGAAGAGCCCAAGCTCTCTGTCCTGTTGCTCAGGAAGGAGTGATATCTTGATGAAAAATGAGAGTAAAAGGAAATGATAGAATTCTTAAAAATAAGCAAAGTGATGGGGATTTTGCCCAAGGAAAGGAATTTTTGCGTATTTAATTTGTAGGTTTTATTTAATTGTTGTCTGTAGATGGTTGGACTTCTGTTTTTAAACTAGATTAAGCTAATTTTGAAGGTGAAGCATATTGGTACATCCCATTCATGAAATGGTGCTTATCAATGATATGGTTTATGGTAGGAAGTCAGAAAAGGTCTTTGCCTACATAGGACCATAGAATAGTTTGGGCTGGAAGTGACCTTCAAAGGTCATATAGTCCAAACCCCCTACAATGAGCACGGACATCTTCACCTAGATCAGGTTGCTCCGAGACTCGTCCAGCCTGACCTTGAATGTTTCCAGGGATGGGACATCTACCACCTCTCTGGCAGAAGTGCTCACCAAGCCACTTCCCATCATTTACCAGCACTCCTGGCTAACCAGGGAGGTCCCAGACGACTGGAAGTTAGCAAATGTGACTCCCATCTACAAGAAGGGAAGGAGGATCTGGGGAACTACAGCCCTGTTGGCCTGACCTGGGTGCCGGGGAAGGTTATGGAGCAGATCATCCTGAGTGCCATCACGTGGCACGTACAGGACAACCAGGTGATCAGGCCCCCTCAGCATGGGTTTATGAAAGGCAGGTCCTGCTTGACTGACCTGATCTCCTTCTATGACAAGGTGACCTGGTTACTGGATGAGGGAAAGGCTGTAGATGTTGTCTACTGACTTTAGTAAAGCCTTTGACACCATTTCCCACAGCATTCTCCTGGAGAAACTGGCTGCTCATGGCTTGGATGGGTGTACTCCTCACTGGGTGAAAAACTGGCTGGATGGCTGGGCCCAAAGAGTGGTGGTGAACGGAGCTAAATCCAGTTGGTGGCCGGTCACCAGTGGTGTTCTCCAGGGCTCGGTACTGGGGCCAGTTCTGGTTAATATCTGGTTAATAACAATTTGGACGAGGGGATTGAGTGCACCCTC
>NW_009625103.1:0-5161 GCF_000690535.1 Cariama cristata | reverse complement strand
CAGCCAACAGCATCCTGGCCTGTATCAGCTATAGTCTGTACTCGGCACTGTGGAGGCTGCACCTCAAATGTGGTGTTCAGTTTTGGGCCCCTCACTACAAGGACCTGAAGGGAGGTTGTAACAAGGTGGGGGTTGGTCTCTTGTCCCAAGTAACAAGGGATGGCGTGAGAGGAAATGGTCTCGAGTTGCGCCAGGAGAGGTTTAGATTGGATATTAGGAAAAATTTCTTCACCGAAAGAGTTGTCAAGCATTGGAACAGGCTTCCCAGGGAGGTGGTGGAGTCTCCATCCCTGGAGGTATTTAAAAGACATGTAGATGTGGTGCTTTAGGAACATGGTTTAGTGGCGGACATGGCAGTGCTAGGTTAACAGTTGGACTTGATGATGTTAAACATCTTTTCCAACCTAAATGAACCTATGATTCTGTGATAAATCACAGTTAGCCCCAAGTGCCTTGGTGTCTAAGGTGGTATAACTAAAGGAATCTTCTGAAATAAACCAGAAGGATGAATGTCTCGGGTAACACAGGCTCAGAAAGATGCCCTGCTCCTCTCTTGCTCTTCATTGAGGCTGAGATATGAGTTTCTTCCTGTTAGGGAGCTAATAAGGACAAAAATAATAATAGAATCAGTCTTAGCTTTATGCTACCTTGACCTTTCTACACTTCTCACTTGATGACCATTGAAGGAATTTAAAACCAACATGTTCACACCACTGATGTTACATTACCAAGAAACCCAGACAGACATTCACGAGCACAATTGCACAGGCTTTTCCTTTTTTATTCCAGCTCACTTTTGTCTCAGGTCTGTTTGGGGAAGGAATAGCAGTGATGTTGAATAATGAAGAGACAGGTCCAGCTGAACCTTCAGGCAGTTATTTTTCAGATCAGATTGAGAGATGTCATGACTGAATATTACTTACAGGGTGCTGACGACTAAGTTTTGAAGTGCACTATTTTAAGTATTTTTCTAATTGGTCTTCTACTAATTGGGATAGATTACATATTACTTGGATACTGGTGGTCTGTAGTATCACGTAGGTTCTGAACTTAACTCTGTTGTCTTTACGTACAAACTCCCTCTTAGGCCGTGGATGAATTAATGTTTTTTGAAAAAAACTAATGAAAATAAGATAAGAGTGGGGACATGCATGGAGGAGTGTTATGCTGACAGATACCATGTTCCCCAACATGCAGGGGAACTTGCTGTCTCTGTTAGTTTGTGTACCACATGCTTTTTATTGCTGTCACAATGAGCCAAGGGTGATAATGCTCCAGGCAAATTGGTACAGAAGAATTCATGCATATCAATTGGAGATATCTCCATTCATATGATATTAAAGGCTTGAGAATTTTTTTGTGTGCTGGTGGAATGATGTCTTCTGCAATCGCATAGTTCTTTCATTGCAAGTGCCTGTGCAATGTCTTTAAAGGTTTATGTGAAGGCTATGTTTTGTTCTAAGTGATTGCCTCATTCCTGAGTGTTCCTCCACATACTGCAAAATGAAGACATTTAGCCCTTCACCCTACGAATTTCCAGCAGCCTTTCACTCAGCTGACATTTAATTAGTGTGCAAGTCTTTTCCTGTGGGTGTCTGGACCTCATTCTGTGCTGGTACTACCATTTGTGGAACAATTTGCATAATGCAAAGTATCAAAAAGTCTCACTTTGATTTAGTCTGCTTCTGTTGAGGTGTAAATAGCCACTCAAGATGTCAGGCATGGGGTATTTTCTGTTCCTTCCTCACACTGATTCAGAACACCAATGGCTCTTCAGGCAGGTGGATCAGCATTTTCTGTGATGGGAACTGAAGGGCAAGAAACACTACAAATGCCTCCTTAAGGCTTGTACGGTATGTTATGCAACTGGAGTTTTTCGTAAAGCAGTAATTAAATTGAAGCATATACTCAGTATCGGCAAAATCTCCATATAGGAACTTTAGCCCAACCTATTCTTTCTACAGTTATTTGTTACTTCCATTTGCTACACCCAAACCAGAAACTGTTTGGGGATCTTTGGTGCAAAACTCTTTTGCTCTGTGAAAGGATGCTGTAAAGTTAATTAATTTTAGGTTTGATTTTACTAGTTGTCCAGGGGACATAATAAACCCTTTTAAATTTTGTAAAGGACAGGCAGAGAAAGGAATTACTGAGAAGGACTCAATTTCTGTCATCATAGCTCAATTGACTTTATTTCTCCGGTAGCTACACCACATCAACTCCTTGCCAAAGAGCCTGTCTTCCCTTTATTACAATTTTCTAAGTCTGCTCCTTACCTCCTGAACTCTCTGGCATTTTATCTGGAGGACATATCAGTTCAAAGTAAGGGACACGACTGTAGAGCTTTCTGCCCCTGAAGAAATTTAACCTTTGTGCTGGATTGACACATCTGTGCTCTTAAAACCATTTTTACCTAAATCATGTCCAATTCAAATCCCACAAGCCCCAGTATTTCAGTCCTGAGGGAAGGGGGGCAATTTATATCTAATTTTGGAGGGGGTGGGAGGAACAGTGCCAAGAAAGATGCCAATTATGAACAGCACAAGCTGTTTTTCACCTGCGTGTTGAGGCACATGCATAGGCAAATCCTTAGCTGCTATAAATTAGCGTAATTCCACTCACATCCAGAGAACTATCTCCATTTTCATTATCTGGATCTTTATTTTCAGGTACTGAGTGCATTACAGAATTTCCTGTGTGAGGCAATTTGCATTCAGGCATGCTTCAGCTGCACGCTTCTATAATGTTTATACGCCTGTCATTATAAAATGCTGAGTGAACAATAACAGGGACTAAACAGGAGCATATGAAGAAGAGAAAAGACTGAGGATTAAGTGCATGCCTCACACAAGTGCGTGCCTCACGCAAATATTCAATGTGTTAAACTACTTTATTATTATTTTCAGTTATTTTTTAGCTAGATGTAGACAGCCAGTCTGCTCTAGTGGAAAAGAAATAGTCTCTTCAACAATTGGAAGAAATTTAAAAAATAAAGCTATGGCACAGCTCCTTTTTTTCCTGCTGCAAGAGCTGAGAGAAAAATGCACTTTGAGGCTAAGCTTTTCAGTGTAGAGAAAGTAAAAAACAAAAGAGCCAAGGACAGTACAGGAAAACCTCAGTGTGTACAACAAGGTTAACCCCAAAGGAAAAAGATGTTCACTGAAGTCCACGAAACATCTTCTTACCACCTAGTCTATGTGTTTTACTCTAAAAAGTGGAACAACGGATGAGAGGGGAACTGGGAGGCAAAAGTGCAACTGTCAGAAAGACCGAGTGAAAGTAGCCCTTCAGATGAGAACAGGAAAGAAACAAAGGAGGCGAGAAGCAGCACTAGGGAACCTTCTGTTCCTTTAGGCAGACAGTCGCTTGCAGTCTCCCGCTCTGCCAGGGTCTGAGGCGTGCTGAATTCTGGCCATCAAAGCAGCCAAACCAAAACCTTTCAGAGACATCAGATGATCTACCCTGCTGGCTGCTAGGCTTAGGTGGGATTTTATGAAGCAGTCATTTGAAAGCCACTGATGATGACCCATAACGAGTTAACAAGAGTCATCATTCAGAGCTCCAAGTGGTTTTAACACCTGGGTTATGAAGTTTAGTAGAGAAAAGTATTATTAAGCACCATTTAAGCACTGTCATACTGTCTTCTGTCCTTCAGTGAGATGTTTAGCCTTCTGATGAAGGGCTAGTAGCTGCTAGTGCAGCCCCTAATACCAGTAAAGTTGAATTTCAGAAACAAAGTATTAGGCAGCACTCATATTTTTTTTAAAAGTGTAAACCTTGAAAAACAAATCAATCCTTTGGAGTGTTAAGGACTCAAGTATAAATAATGCTGGGTATCCAAAGAGCTCTCTAATTCTTTGCTATCCAGATTGCAACATTGATGCCCTCCAACGAGGGAGCAGAAACAGGCTCTGCCATTCAATTAACAAGTCACAAAGCTCAAGTAACCGAGAGCACGTTGTTTGAGAACAGCCCACATTCTTGGAAGTACTCATACAGGATGCTCAATGGACATTAAGGAGAACAAATGCTGCAAAACAAAACCAGGTTACTAAATTAAAATACATGTAATTCTGTAAGAAAACATGCATATATGTAAAAATTGAAAATGGTTGAGAACTAATGAATTCTGAGTTTGAATTATTACCCTTGAAAATAAATCTAAGTAAATTTAAGAAAGCAAAAGATTTTAAAGAAAGAGAATGCAGATTCTTTAAATAAACATTTAAGGCCCAGTTCCAACTGACCCTAGGGAGCATGCCTTCAAGCAAAGTGGGTGCAACAAGAGTCAGCCAAATAGACATTAAATGTTAATAGACATTACACATTGCTGAGGGACTACGGAGGATTTCAGCACAGAGAGAGGAACAAAATGCACCCAAATAAATGGATTACACAGTATAATAGGTCTGAGCTCAGAGATGTTTTGTTCAGGTTTAGTTCAAGCTAGCACCAGAACTAGAAGCAATATTCCTGCATCAATATGTCACTGAATGCAGACAAAGAGATGCTGTGGACTGACATAGCCATACAGCTTTCCGATCCCAGCTAGTGTCCGCACAGGGAGTGACACTGCACCCTGTGAGTGTGCCACCTTGAATCAACACTAGTTGAAGGGGTACGAGTGCAGCACAGCAGGGCAATAAGAAGGGAGGCCACTGTGCCTTGCAGTCCCTCCGGGTTCACCCTTCATCTGCCCAGTACACTGATGTCACTGAAAAAAACACATTTTTTTTCACACTTATGCAGTATTGCAGTGAGGCTTACTGGTTCTTCTCCCCTGCCCAGTACACTGATGTCACTGAAAAAAAACACATTTTTTTTCACACTTATACAGTATTGCAGTGAGACTTACTGGTTCTTTTCCCTCTGCCTTTGGAAATTAGGAACTCTAAACTCTAAACACAAAGAGGACCAATAATTTTCCTCTCTAAAGCAAAGAAAACAGAAAGAAAATGGGTTTTCTATTAATTAAAAAATGGCTTCAGTGAAAGTTGTGTAGCTAAGTCCCAGTTGGGATGCACTTTGGTCTTCCTTCATTTTCAGTCATCTAAATGAGTCTTACAGCTTTGAGATCAAGAGAGGGTGCCATTTCTTATCTGTATTGGGATTCTGTGGCAAGGTTTTGGTAGCTGGGCGTTACGGAGGTGGCTTCTGTGAG
>NW_009625102.1:0-9143 GCF_000690535.1 Cariama cristata | reverse complement strand
CTGTTTTAGCCAAACCAGGACAAGGACAAAATACGTTCACTACTTGTGGTGGCATAGTTTAGACTAAAAGTAAATCTGTTGTGTTTAGGTTGTACATAGACAAATGAGTCTCAAGGCTCACATGGAAACTAATGCTTGAAGGTAGCCTGTTTTGAAAGGACAGGCTACTTGAGTGCTTCTGATAATAGAGATAGTGAAATAAATGTTATTGAAACCCAAGCTGTTAGTCTGGGTTTTTGTGTAGAGACACTTCGTCAGTATGGGAGATTTTCATTCCTATGGATAAACCTCATATTTATTCTTCACAGCAATGGGCAGCTTCGTGAATAGCTAAAGGAGGAACATCTAGGGTATAAACTGGGGTTCAATTCATCACAGACTTCTTTTGCTACTGTGGAGAAGTCACTTAGACACAGTGAGCCTTGGTTTATCTGTAAACTGGGAAAAATATCCTTATCCTGCCTCACAGTGGCCCTAGGTCCTAATGCTCATTTATTAGATTTTTTTGAAGACCATTTATGTGCCATCCTGCTGTCTGGGACATTAGAGAGCTTCATTTAGACGTAGCCTAAAACAAAGTTCCCTGATGCTTCAGAGACATTATGGGACCATTTGTTGGTGTTAGACATGAAGTCCTGGCCAGAGTCCTAGTTTAGTGTAATCCCAGCCTGTCTACCAGAAGATCTCCTTTGTGCGTTCAGTAGGATATACTCTTGTCTGTTACATGTGTATTGTGTGCTGTTAAAACAGCTGACACATTTCACCTCAGAGGAACTGCATGCTGTAATTGGTAAATCTGTTTTTACAGTAAAGCAACGTGTGGCATTTCAGTGTTTTGAGGTTCCTTTTGGGAGAAGGAAACTTATATAAAAGGATGAAAGAGCATTCTGTTTAGATGGGAAGTGCACAAATATGTTCTTTCTTTAGTAGTGCTGTAATCCCATATTCAGTGCTTAATGAACAGATGACAATGATAAATGTTTGAAGAATATCATTATTGAACAAATGTTTCAAGTCATCAGGTGGAAACATGGATTCAGTTAATGTTTAGGAGTCCAGAAACATGAAAGCAAGGGCATGGAATGAATCTTCTGTGTCACAAAGTCCAGGTCTGTGCTGTCAAAGGCATTAACTGTTTCACTAACTGATTAAACCCGCTTTAAAACAAGCTAGGGATCACATCTACCAAAAAGTTGTTCCATAGTCCAACACTTGCAGTTAGAAATCTTTCATTATTCCCTAGCTTAAATGTCAGTGCGTGTTAATTTTTTCTTTAGTGTTAATCACCTAAGATTTGTACGGAGAACAGTCACATCCCTTTTCCCTTTTGTTTTTCTAAACTAGGTTCCCCTTGTGGGGTGGTTCTTTCTCTTCCTGATCATACCGTTAGCCCTATTTCGTACCACTCCTGATTTTACTAGATCTTTGTGACTGTAGGTGACAGGAACTGTCTGCTTTATCCCAGCGGAGAGTTCTTGTGATGGTCTAACAGCTTTCTCTCTTACTGGAAAGAAGGCACCTCATGAGTTACAATGATGTTTTCCCATTCCTGCATTTTGTTGGTGGCATCCGCTGAGCAACTAATACAACATGCATTGTCTTTTCTTTTGATTAGCTCTTGAATTAAAGCCACAATTCTTATTAGTTTTTAACTGCTTGCCTTGACTGTGATCTTTCCGTGTACTTACAATGATTCCTCCATTCCTGCCTTTGGCCAATTTCCATTAATTTTAAAGTATAAATTCATAAGTGGAAACACAGAGGAAGACTGGTTCTTACAGGAATCTACTAGTAAATTCCATCCATCTTTGTATTTCCCTGTTCAGTACTACTTATTGCCATATCCTTTGTCAACAGTTCTTGCAATTCCTGACCTAACCCCCTTTTTTACCATCTTCACTAGCAACTTCCAGTTTAGCACCATAGGAGCTGCTTTACTTGGGAGTCCAGGCAGATGAGATTTATTCCAGTTTCTTTGCAGAGGAAGCAGTTGCCTTATCAAACACAGTTATTGTAGTATTCTAGATCTAGGTTAGGGAAAGTCTGTCTTCAATTTATCTCTGCCTTGGATTTTTTTTTTTTTCTTCAGAAAAGATTGTAGAATCCTGCATATGGGTGAGGTCAAGATAACTGGCCTGAAGCTATTTAGATATAATTTTTAAAATCTCCTTCTAGCAGTTAGATAATCTAGAAACCAACTAAAAGTCTTTGAAGCCGGGTCTGTGTATTCATATGTGGATTGCCTGATCTCTCTGACTGGCACAAGCAGACCAGGTTGAGTTTTACTACTTTTCCATGAAGATGGTAATTTCATCTCCTGTGTCTGTATTTCCAAACATTGTTTTGACCCTATTTTCGTTATTATCATTTTTAACAAAAACTGAGGCAGACTACTTATTCTGTTTTGAGGTCCTGTCTCAATCACTGTAAATCTTTACCTCATGTTTGTTGAGGACCCATTTCTTCCTTCCTTTCCTTTCAAACATAGAAAAACCCTTTCTGTGAAGTCCTTGGTTTCTATTTCTTTTGCCAAATCTAATCAAGTTTGATTTTGGACAATTCTTGTTTTGTGTTTCTGTAGTACACAATCCTGGGCCTCACCTTTGTTTCTTGTGTCCTTCGTGAAGTACCTGTTCATCCAGTGTATCCAGAACCCTTCCCTATAACTATTTCTCTCCTCTGTGGGGGTACGTGATCCAGGTGATCCTTTCACCCTCAGTTTAAAAAGTAGTTACCAAATCTGATAACGGAGTCAAATTCCTGAGTTCTCTGGCCCTGGTGACTTTACTCATTCTCTTTATTTCTCCAAGTACGTTGAAGTAAGATGGTTGCTTGGAAAAGAATACGCACTGACTCAGCAGAAGCTTATGTGAGCCTGGAATATTTTGCACGTAAATTAAATAGCCTACTTATGGAAGAAGGATAAAACCTCATACTTATGTGAGATCCAGTGACAGGGGAGACCATTTTATACAAAATGCCAAATTCAGTACAACCAGAGAAGCCTTCTGTGTGCTAAAAGAAGTGGAGATGGAGATAAATATTTGAGGGACATGAGCTGTCCAACAGGATAAGCATGCAGTGAAACAAACGGAGTTTCCCTGCAGGCATCCCAGCAGCAGTGCAGCAGAATTGCCTTAAAGCCTTGATTTCTGCTAAGCTTCCACTGGCAGCCCAGTTATTTTGGGAAGGTTTTTTTTTTCTGTTGTGTTTTTCTTCAAGAGTGAAATGTGAGAGTCATCGTCCTCATGTCCCATCAATCCATGCATTAATCTGACAGAGCGGGACCAGCCAAGGAGGAACACCAGTTCATTCTTTTCTGCATGCAAGAATTCTGTTTGGTTGCTCCTGATGCCATGGTAGTGGACTGTGATGTGGATCCTGAGCTGACATAAACTGGCAGAGGTTTACTGAAGTCAAGGGAATTGTGCTGATTTACACTCATGGGTATAACAGAGATGGATGTCGTCATCTCTATCCATGACCCAGGGCTGGCGCAAACCTGCAAATATTGGGCCAACGTACACTTATTTTGTTTGGAGAGTCTTTTTGACTTGATCATATTGGATGATGAAGTCCTATTTGCCAAGTTAAGAGGGCTCAGGCTGGGGAATTCCACAGCAAAAGAGTACAGATACGGAGTAAAAAAATCATCCTCATAGGGAAGACCTGTAGCAGACTAGAATTCCCTTTGAAGGTAGGCAGACACACAGAGCATTGTTTCCATTTGCAACCATTATTGCTGATCAGTCAGATTATTTAAGCAAAGGAGTATTTGTGAAGAAAGCTGATGTGAAATGGCCATGTCATGAGTTATTCCCCTAGACTGTTATGTTTAGGCTATTTCCCCTATAACCTGCCCATGTTCATTTGTTGTCTTTGGTTTTAGATTGTAAAGGTACCTTATTGCTTGGTGTCTGTACAGTGCCTTACACAGTCCACATGCAATGACAACTGTCTCATTGCTCAGGCAAGCATGGGAGTACAGAGATGAAATCCTATGTTATGTAGAATGATACAGGGAATTCTAGCAGCCTAAGATGGGGAGTTGTGGCCACAGTGTATGTAATTTCATTTTTTCTGGTAAGACAGTTTCACTTCAAAATTTGTCATAGCTGCTGAAATGCTCTCCTTGGGTTGCAAATTCTGACAACACACATAGTCCCACTGAGTACTGCCCTGGTTGATAAAAATGCTTCTGTGGAGTCTGAGCTAGCATAGGCTAGTATGTGATTTTTGATTTAAAAAGAGAAAGACTAGAAATGATTGGCTGCAGACCTGGTAATTCCCTCCCTCCTTCCCCTTCCCTCAGTGTAAGCAAGTTACACTGAGGTTAGATAAGATGTGGATTTATAGAACATCAACTCCACTTTCACTGTCGGATAAGCTGCCTTATACTTACCATAAGGTAAAAGCATATAGACAGGGAGCAGCAATAGAGTAACCGGTGTACAATAAATCTACATATGGTAACTGGCTTCCATAGTGACCACATCAGACTCTTGTCTCCTTCCCTCCCCTTGGCAAGTAGATTCAGAAATTAAATAGCTGTAATTTTGTAAATGCCCATCAGCTTAACTCAACAGAATCAGTTGTAGACACCTGCAAAGAAAAGTCAGGAACTGCAACATCACTGATTTGACTGCTTTAATCTGTAGACTACTCATCCTCCTAATTTATCTATGTGTTTGTCACTCCTTAAGAGTGGCTAACCTGTGGAAGAGTTCCCATCTGGATACATTGATCACAGCACACGTGATAAAGGCCAAGTGGGAAATTGGCATTGACCAGGAAGCTTGAGGCTTCACACTTCCCTAGCAGCTCATGTAGGTGAAAGCCATACTGTTGGCTTGGCATCAATGGAAGAAAGGATGTTTGGCAGAGAAGAAAGCTGCTTCGAGCTACGCTCTTGCCCCACTGAGGGTGCCGTTTGCTTTCAGGAGGAGACTCATAGTGTGCTCTTTTGTGCTGCCCCAGGGCTGCAATTCAAGTTCCTCTGGAGAGGATGAGATTCTTCAAAATGAAGAATGATCCAGGACAACAACATTCATGACCAGTAGCCCCACTAGCAGGACAAGAAATGATTGCTCATACTAAGGAAGAGCTGTGGTTTTGGTGGAGTCCTACCATATGTTCCAGCACTCCATACTTAGCACAGCTGTTCTTGGGGACAACCCATCTCTCCACTATTGCCTACCGATAGAAGTTATCTCATCCTCTCCACTACATGATTGCCATTTGGGAACTGTTTCATTGCATCTGTTCTCTGATCCTTCAAATTACATGCCTATACTACTCTTTCTGGGAGAGCCTCCAAGACAGAAGTTTTCCCTAGCTCACTTCTGACCCGTTTTGCTCTAGGTTATGCCCTCTGGTGTATCTCTACTTGAAGCCTTTGCAATCCTGGGACTTCCTGATGGACACTACCATACTGAGGGGAAACTAAAAGAAAAGGCCAGGAGCAATCATTGGGCTTGTCTACACTAATATGCTGTGGAGAATTTCATAGTGGATCAAATTTACCTTCTCTGCCTTCCTGTGTATGTGAAAGGTTGCAGCCAGCAGCTTGATCACTGGATGGAGACTGGGAAGATCTGAGCTATTTCTAGTTTTTTGCCCGTTTCCCACCAGCCTGATGGGTGACCTTGTGTAAAGCATCTCACCCCCCACTTCCCTTCTACAAAATTGAGATAATAATGCTGAAAAGTGGTGGTTTTTTTTTTTTTTTGAAACATGCTTTGAGGTTTACTGATCAAATCTGATATTTACTGTCATCTTTGTGTGTCATAGTTGTTTGCTTAATGTATGTTACCCACCAGAGTCTTTCAGTGAAGCCATAGGTGGCAGCAAATCTATCATTCTTCTAGGTCTGTCCCTTGTGCTGGCAAAACTGAGTAGGGCTTTTTTTTCATCGCAGTGACTATTGTCAGTTTATAGCAAAACTCACATGAGGGAGACAGAAGCATCTAACAAACACTAAGGGTAGAACTCTTAATATGTCCAGAATAGAACTGGCTTTGCATACAGAACAGCCACCACTGGACTACAATTTACTGGTTATCTCCTGCCATCCACATAAGCCTCTGACACATTAGGTAACTGTGGGGCACTGCAAGCACATACACTATGATTTCCAATGCACTCGGCAGGTTCTGTGACTGCAAGAGTTTACAGTCTGGTCTAAACAGGTCTATTCAGAGACAGAAGTCATACAAACTCCAGGTGTACAATGTGTGCTCAGCAATGAAGGTTTCAATGATGGAGTGAGGCCTTACTTGTCAACCTAAGCTGGTGCCACACTCCCATGAATTTAAGTAGGGGTTAAGTGTTTGCCTGTTTTCTAGGAAACAAGCCCCAGACCTTAGGAGACAAGGGATGTGTGCACTTCCTGGCTTTTTGAAGGGAAGGCAGCATAAGATTCAAAGAGAGAAGGCTACTGGAGGTGTGAGGTGAAAATAAAGATTGAGAAAGAATGATGAAGATGCCTGACCTCAGCCTGGAAGAAAGCACATTGCTGCCTAACACGAGACGGTGCAGAATCTGAAATATGTAAATGCAAGATTTGGAAAGCAGGTGACCTCTGCACATTGCCACTCTGGTTGCTGGAAATTGCCAAGGAGATCTGGCTGTATTTTTGCATGTTATTTCCAATCACAAGGTGTCTTAGTTGTAAATCTTACTTCATGCAGACATAAAAACCCATCTCAGGACTCAAACAGTTAAATTAAATATAATCTTCCCACCACTGTCTGCTGGCACCCCACTGTGTATCACTTGTCCCTAAAGACAAGCCTTTATCACAAGGAAGCCACTAACAAGGCTATGAGTTGTGTCTCAGAGCACAAAAAAAAAAAAAAAGAGAAAAAAAAGTTATCCTGACAACTGCTGGGGAAGATTGACATTGCAGTGTAATAATATGTAGCCCATACTATGCCTTGTGGATTCAGAAAACTTTTTAAGGTGTGCAGGTGTCATCAAACTGCCTCAACACCAAACTTCTTAAGCTTCAAGCTACATACAGCACAGTAGTAAAGACATGTGATAGGGGAGGAATGCAGGTGCTTTTGAGTTAACTCAGGATAGGTTCATGTCCACACAGCATCCTGACTGTCAGACTCCAGTGGCTGCTAGTCAAAATTCTCTGATGGAAAACTTTTTGCTGAATAGTTATTTTCTTCAAATTTGCTTGTGAAATTTTTAGTTGCTTCTAAAAAACATAAATAAAATGCTGTTTTTCATAGAAGCTTTTAAGTAAGTTCTCATTATCTTCTGAAAAATATTGGTTTTTAAACCTTCTGAGAGGGGTGGGAGGAGTGAGTAACTTTCATGTTTTCCCTATTCTTTGTGTAAACAGGAATAGACTGCAAGAAGTGGAAAAAACAGAAGCGATCAGAAAAACTTGTTTAAAAATTGTTAGTATTTTTAAATATGCATAGCTTAATTTTGAATCTTCTTTATGGGAAAAACACACTGCCAATGGTTACGAATTTGAAGTGAAAATACGCATTTTATTTAAAATTTTGAAAATGCATTTTTCCCAAACCAGCTGTATTTTTTACCAAAATTTCACATAAAAAGGAGAAAATGTGGCAAGCTAGCTTGTCCAAGTAGCACGGTATGAGTTACCAAGAAGCCTGAAGTGCCGGGAACCCTGAGCAGCAGCTAGGTGAGCCTGCTGTGGAAGATGGAAAGCCATGGTAGAGCCTGAAATCTGAGCAGTCTCTGAGATGGGCAAGAAAAACGGTCCTTGTACAGTCTCTTGCCTTCTGTTGCTGTTGCAGCTCCAGCTGGCAGGCTGTGTTTTTGCAGTAGCTGTGATTGAGACATACCTGTAGCATGGGGAGCTTCAGAGCTGGACGGTGTCTCTGCTGCAGCAGGCAGGCTGGTGCAGAGGCATTTGTATACATTTACCCTTGGCTTGATCCACAAACGTTTTTAAACTATAGGACAAGCAATTATTAATAAATTGAATAGTAAAATTAATTCAAAATATTATTAATTACATAAATTAATTATTCATTTTCCCTCCTTTGGATTTCCAAGTACGCTATAGTGCTGGTCCTTGACTTCAGGAAAGGGTGGGAAATTACTTAAGTCCTGGTCCTAGCATCTCTGATTTCTTTATAGACCCACCACCTCTTTAGCCTTTGCTGATGCCTGACGGCAAGCCACAGTGGTCCATGCTTATAGCAGATGACTGGTAACATCTGGGAAGGGAAGGCAGCAGGAGTCTTGGAGTTGCCATTTTGTATCAGAGCTATAGGCTGTAATTTTCTGCCTTTGAACACGTGAGTAAGCTTATCTGGTTCCTGTTATATTCCCTTTACCTCCTTATAAGGGAGGTATAACATCCTCATAACATAGTTTCTGAAAATGCTGTTATAGAATCAGTTGCTATGGTGGAAAACCACTTTGCCCATCATCCCCACCCTGCTGCTGCTGGAAACTGCCTCCTTTGCTACTACAGTCACTGGGAGCTGCAGATGTAGACCTGACGTGAAGGTGCAAAGCTCTCACATCCCCTGCCTTTACAGTGTGTGCTCCTTAGTTTGCCTGATTGCTCTGATTGTGTTCCAGGGGTCACAATCAAAGGGGTCAACCTGCAAAGTATGATCCTCCCACCACAAACCTTCCGGACAGTATTGAAGTTGACTCAGAAACCAGTCTACAGGAGCTTAGTATTAAAGAGTGCAGTTTTGTGTTTGGATGGCTGGGAATTCATATCTTTTTCTGGTCTGATGAAAGAGTTTAACTTTTGTTCTGTGTGGTCTGGTATCAGACACATGGGCTATAGTGGAAAGCTGGGTCACTGACCCTGACCTCGGTGTCAGGGAAGGTTATGGAGCAAATCATCCTGAGTGTTGTCACGTACAGGACAACCAGGTGATCAGGCCCAGTCAGCGTGGGTTATGAAAAGCAGGTCCTGCTTGACTAACCAGATCTCCTTCTATGACAAGGTGATCCGCTTAGTGGATGAGGGAAAGGCTGTGGATGTCATCTGCCTAGACTTCAGTAAAGCTTTTGACACCATTTCCCACAGTATTCTCCTGGAGAAACCGACTGCTCATGGTTTGGATGGGTGTATGCTTTGCCAGGTAAAAAACTTGGCTGAGAGGGCAGGCCCAAAGAGTGGTGGTGAATGG
>NW_009625101.1:42024-95454 GCF_000690535.1 Cariama cristata | reverse complement strand
TTTTTTCAGAAGACCCCTCCCTGCTCCACATAAGCCCAGACAATGAAACCACCAAGCAAGACAACTCGCCACACAGCACAGAAATGCTGTTAATGCTAAACCAGGCACGGAATTCAAAGCGTGCCTCTAATTAATCACCAGTTAGCCAGCTTCGTCAGGTGGCATCTTCCATCTTGTTTCAGACACAATGGGCTTCCTCCCCTTTTGTAGTCACACACGTTCCTCTTCCTCTTGGGCTTGACGACTACCAACCTCCTCACCCACTCTCCTGCCATCCCACGCTCCCATCCATCCACCTTGTTGAAATATTAACCCGGAGTGGTGAATGGCTTTGCTGACTGCTACATAAACAACTGCCATGTAGCTACCGGTCTGCCACAGCTTCTGCTCTGTTAACATCTGAATGTTATCACTATTAAGCAATTGCCAGGACAACAGGAGAATGGATGAACAGAACTGCCAAGGAAGATGAACAAAATTAAGAGCAGGAGCTGAAATAAAGCTAAGGAAATTGCTGTGGGTGACCTGTCTCCAGCAATGCACCTTACTACCACATTTACTGCTCTGTGATTTTTGCTGTATGAAATATCCCTACTGGCTCATCTTCCTGTGTGCATCCTGCAAATCACTGCCCCACTGCCAGCTGTGCTCCCTTGAGCACATCAGTTAGGGGATAGTATGTTTTAATGTTCATGCAAATCTGTGTTGCTGTTGATGGACTCTGGTACAGGTCCTTTACAGAAAGGACATTAAAAAACTGCCATATCGGACTAGATAGCTCTTCGGGTTTGTGTAGTACACTTGCTGAGAGTATAAACCTTCCTCTTCCTTCGAACCTAAAACCTATCACTTATAGCTCACAAGGAGTTTTCAAAAAAACTCTCAAATGTTAGCCCACAGAAATCAGAACCCACTGAGTGGGTTCTGAACCCTCATACAATGAAATTGGGCCCTTTAGCAAATTTAATCACAGGTCTCTAAACCTTCTTTGGGAATATAAATAGGAAGTGATGTCCAGGCTGGGCATGACAAAGGTGAATCTAGGGGTTTGCTTGTGATCCAGACAGCTCAGCTCAACCTGCCTGGAGGTGTACTGTGAATCCTGATCCCTGGCCATGAGCAGGGACAGCCTGCTTGCTCTAAAACCCTACGCTTCCCAATTACAGCATCACAGCCTCAAGCACAGGCGGGCACAGACCTTCTTGTAAGCACGAGTATTTCTTAATCCAGTGCCGAGCAAAACAGCAGCCTGGCAGGGAAGCAATGCTACTACCTGTGATTTTTCACACCTTCACAACCTATACCAGCTCCCACGCTCTCCTCTACTTTCCAGCCGCTCTTTGTGGGATAAAACAGAGAATGTGATAAAACATCTGATGATGCAGGTGGCACCATCTGCTCCCTCACCAGCTGCTGCTGCCACTTAACCATCTTTCTCCATGAATTATTAGAAAACCAAGGTGACCACACATGAAGCAGCTTTCAGGATGGTCCCAGCACAGGAGAGCACAGTTCTCTCGTTAGCAGGTCCTGAACCTACAACCACCAATTGTCATTCCTTTTCTATAAGTCAAATCAAGTTCTGGGCACGATGTAAAACTTGACACCAATGAAATGTAAGCAGTTCCCAGAGTCTCCAATGTGTCTCTACTCACCAATTTATTTCAGAGCTGAACACCAGCCCCCAGTGCAAAGCATGGGGCTGTGCAATCCAGGAGTTGGAGTTACCACATTGAGGAGCACTTCAGCCTCTGTTCTGTGAGTACCTTGAGGAGAAAGAATTAGGTCTATTCTACATGCAAGATCTGTCAGATTGGTGCATGGTCTCTGGGCATGCAGCTGTTCAGACTGCGATGTACGCACCAGCCAGTTTTGCTCCCTCTGCAGCTACCAGCTAACCTCTGCTATGAGTCCACATGCAAGAGAAGTGCCTGCAGTGCTTCTGTTTTGCAGAATATAGCTGTGACTATGTTGCTGGATAAGAAGGCTTCAACCCTGTTCTCTCAACTATGCTCTTTTCCCATCCTTGTTGTGTATATCCAAGGAAGAGCTCAGGCTAAACCCCATAGCATCTAAGGGGAAGCCTATACACACTTCGCCTATGGTTTCCTTCAGGAGTGTTAAGACATCCTTTTATTTCACTAAAGGTCACATCCAGCTAAAGTGTATCCTTTACTCTTGTATGAGAAATAGCTCCAGCCAGCTCACTTCAAAAAGCATCCTTAGCTGTTTCACTGACAGTTCTACATGAAGCTCTTGGTGACATTGTCCTTCTGCAGAAGGATGTGAAGTTAGTCATACTTTACCCTTCACCTGAATCTGTCATTACCATGGAGTCTAGTTTTGATGTTACATTCTACTGTGAAAGACTAAGAAATTGAAAACTGAAAGTAGCAAAAAGCTGCTAAAATGAACAGTAAACTAGAGCCGTAAGATTTAGGGGTCCAGTGACATCATTGCACAGTTTCTAAGCATAAAAAAAGCTGGTGGTACTGAGGTACCCTCAAGTGCAGAAACTGAAAGGGTTCTGGTACTTTTCCTGCTGCCTGTATACCCAGGGTGTTTTATATCAGGACAAGAAAGGTTGGGCTGGTGATCAATCATTATTCAGATAAGATACTGATGACATCATGCATCATTTGGTGGTTATTTCAGATCAATCTGGTCTTAAGGGCAGATACAGTAATTTCTCACTAGAACAGCAGTGGCTGGACCCTGACAGCCCATCAGGACACAGTAACAGGACAGTCATGTGCTTTCCTCTGTTAAGCAAAGGGAAGAAAGGTGGTGTGTAGGTTCCCCCTCCTTATTTGCACTTTTGCTTTCCTTTAAAACAGCATGGCTTTCATCTCGCCTCTGCCAGCATCTGTTTTGCTGACTCCTCTCCAGGTGTGTCGGAAAGGGAGGCTGAGTTGCAGATAGCCCTTGCCATTAAGGTTGAGCAATCTTGTCAGCCAGAATTCAACCACACAGACATCTACCAAAACCAAACTATGCTCTCTTAACGCAGCTCACTCAAAAATGGAATGAAAATATTTCTTTGAGTATCAGAGTAAGGCTGGATGCTGTTTATGATAATTTACAGAGCCTTTCACCTTTCCGTTGTTGGTTCCAAACATCAATGCTTGAAAATCTGCTGTAAGGGGCCATGAAAACAATTTAAACCAATTACCATTTCACCAGTACTCCATTTCCAAGTGGCAAAGAGAAGTTGCTTAGAGAAGAATGTAAGGTTAGCAGCCCTTCCAGACTCCAGCTCTGCAGCTCAGAGACTCCTCCCTGAGCCAGAAAGGATCATTTTGTTTAATGGACATGGCTGGATTTTTCTCCCATACATTTGTCTAATTGCATTTGGAAGCCTCCTAACTTGCCACAGTGGTTAAAGAGCTGAGCTGGGATGAGCTCAACCAGCCTCAGCTCAGTCCTTGTAGGGAGGCAGTGTCCCACCTGCCACCCCCCCAACGTGCAGTGTCTGGGGACCCAACTGGCACCTTCAGTTTGGTTACTGGCAGTTAAAGGGATGTCAGAACTAGCTGAAGTCTCACATGAATTGCTTGACAAGAGCAGCGTGGTGCCTGGAAAAAACATTACACTTGCTGGGATAGGAAGCATTGCTCTCCAACAGTTACTCCTGCCCTCCTCATAACAGGGAAATTCAGGGTGAAGACAGATCAGTGGACAGCATGTTTTATCTTTCTTTTAACAAACAACCCAAGCAAAGGCAAAAGATCAGTTTCATCTCTAGGCTAGAAAAAATTGCCTTCGTTTTAAAACAAAGCCACAAAATTGTAAGTCACTACTGAATTTTATGTTCAAAGGCTTTTCTTTGAGAAGTGAAGTGTAACTAGATAAAAGTGAATAACCGGACAAATGCTTTTCCCTCTCCCCTCCCTGCCAGGCTGTCCCCTGGCAGACTGACTTATAGCAGGTCTGCCTGGCTGGGTACCACTAGACCAGCTTTTTGGAACAATCATTTTTTTTAAAAAAAAAATCCTATTCCTCTGCTCAAACAGGGGGCAGAGGATGTCAGCTGAGCCCACATGCTCAGGGAGAGGGAGGTCTCAGCCCACCCCTGGTCACTATCGTGCCAAAAGCCCAAACTCCGAACCAACACGTGCAGAGCACTGGGACAAGCTGGGTTCCAGCACAGGGTTGAGCACGCTGCCACTTGCCAGCAAACACCCCATCCAGCTCCCCCAGCACCGGGGCAGGCTCGCAGCCCCACCACACCAGTTATCCATGCCCAGCACCACTGTTCCAGTGTTCTGTTTCTCAGGCACAGCCTTATTGCCCCCCAATATCCAGCTGAGCCATCCCAGAGGCTCCAAACATCCCATATACAAAGCCATTTGAGACTAGATAAGAGTATCTTTGTCTCCCTGATTCAAGATTAGAATGTTTCTACCTGCAGACCAGTGTGACCCCCAGGCTCAGTCACATCTGAAAGATGGACCTTTGGCATCAGAACACCTTTAGGGACTACCTAATAACCATTTTCTGAAAGGAAGGAGATGTATTCCACAGGGTACTAATCACCTCCTCAGGAAGAGAGCAGAGGAGTGATAGTACCTGGATTTGTCACCTTTTGCAAACAGCTGCCAAATTCATCACTCAGGAGTTTGCTTGTGACATTATTTAATAATATCTAGAAAATACATTATAGATACAGAGTCTTTTCTTTGCCAGTTGATTTTAGTGTTATTGATTATTCTCCAAATCACTTATTGTGATTTTGCTCTGAAGCATTTAGTCTTTGGGCAAAGGTACCAAAAGCAGCTTCTCAATTTATATCCACAATTTTTGCTTCAGCAGTTCATAGACTGAACAAACCCCACCTTTTGTCTACACCAGTAAAAGCGATTTTTATATGCAGAAAGATGCCAAGAAATTTGAAATGCTTTTAGAAATCAGCCCTTCATGCATGTGGGTATATATATATATAGACACTCGATTAACCCATTCCCTTTGATGGTGGGCTGGAGTTTGATTATGAATTCACCTTAGCTATGTGGGAAGATGGAGGAACCTTGTCAACACTGGGCCTTCCTTCTCTTAAAAGTTAGGAAGTTATTTAATGGCTTATTGTATTTTCCCTTTTGAATTCACCTTAGCTATGTGGGAAGATGGAGGAACCTTGTCAACACTGGGCCTTCCTTCTCTTAAAAGATTAGCAAGTTATTTAATGGCTTATTGTATCTTCCCTTTTATTCACTAGAACACTATTGAATTTTCTAATGCTAGCACCCAACTCTAAGGAGTTGCACACAGAAAGAGGACACGTCCTAACTACAACTCTTTTCTTCTCCTGGAAGACAGTTTTGGCAGGTTACCTTAAAGCATCAAGCTGCTTTCATCAAAAGGCCCAGTGACAAAACAAATCAGTACCTTTGAAAGTCTAGGACAAGATAAATACTTAAAGGCAACATAGACACTTGATGTACAATGCACCCAGGTTGTGGAGTTGCCCATTACAAGACTGCAGAAGTGCCTAGTTTTGAAAAAGCAATCCCTCTCTTCACATCTTCCTGACTTTCCCAGTCTTAATGGTATTTGCAGCCTTTTTCTGAGGCTGTTCTAAGGAATTTTGGCTCCACAAGGGCTGAAGGAAAAGGAGCTTTAAGCTTAAAAGCACTTCTAGATCATATTCAAAGTACAAGATCTGCGTTCCAAGTGCCTCTGCATTTGCTTCCTATGCTGGAGAAGGCAGATATCCCTATGCCGTGATATTGCAAGGGTAGCCCAGAACATCTTTAGGCTATACTGAAGTTTCTCTGAAACCATTTGGTGATCTGCACCCCAAAACCCAGCACTGAAAATGCTACATCAACTAGACCACCAGCCTTGGTGGGCCCAAGTCACACCAACAGCTCAGGAGGCTCTGGCACTAGTAGCAGCCTCTCTCTACTGTTTTCCTTTGTCTGAAGCTCTTCCCCTTCTCCTCTCAGCAGGAGGTTCGGGGATCAGCCTGTGCAAAGGCTGCGGTTTGCTGATGGCTGCACTGGGACATCCCTCGGATGCTTCTTTGGGCAGCTCTTCCCAGCAGAAGTTAACAACGCATGGCCGCTCCACCAGCGGGCAACCACCTGCCTCTGCAGCACCTGGCTCAAATGCCTTCCTTGGAGCCCTGCTCCCCCCATCCCCACCTCATTGCTGGAAAGTCTCAGGGTGAGCTGCCTAAGCAGACAAATTTTAGGCTTCTTGCTTCTGTTTGCCATGGTCACACCAAGGGGAGTTGCTGGTCCCTGTGGCACACCAGCTTCCTCGTGTGGAGATGCCCATAGCGAGTTGGCACCAGCACACGTGGTTTTGCAGCCATGGTATGGGAAGGAAACAGACTGCAAGGTCTAAGCAGGGGTAGATGGATCCCACCCCAATCTCTCCAGCTGTATCTCCCCCTTAAGGACCAGGATAATGAGCAATTCCCCTTCATGAGATGCACACCATCCTTGTTGTCTGCATTAAGAAGTGATGATATTGGGGAGAAGTGAGCTTGATTCATGACCCATAGGTGGGAGTGCCTTTCCCCTACAATTTTTGCTGTGTCAAGCTGAGCTGGCATGACCTAACCCAAGCAGGTAACATCACTGTAGACCATGTACCATAAAACCTATCTCAGGACGGTCTTTGCTAGACTGAGCCTTCATGATCTCTGCTGTGATATGCCCTCCTAGCATCCCCTCCTGGCTGAGTATAAAGCTTCATGGCTCATCTGTTTTGACTGGGGAGTCAAACTGCAAGGCCAGCACTGATGCAACATCCCTGCCACTGCCCAGACATCCTTGCTTTCTCTTCCCCCTCTCCACAAACAGCAACTCCTTCCCACTCCCCTGCCCACGCAGGGCTTCCGGCCCTGTTGTTCTGGGTGCATATGTAAAGAACATCTCCATCCTGCCTGTTCAATGATTAACTTCTGGAGTTGCAGTTTTTAGAGCTGGGAGTTACCACTGTCCCATAGCAAATAACCAGGAGGCAAGGAAAATGCTCTCACCCATCAGCTTGGGAAGAAAAATGCTCATATCGAGACTGGACAAAATGTTGCAGATTTAAAAACAAAAGACCAAGAGATACTTCCCTAAGATTAAGAAGGTCCAGGAATCAAACTCAGCTCTGGGAAAGCCAAAAAGCCCTGTTATGGTCAGTCATTCAAAACTTCAGCTCATCAGGTGCTAACACCACCTGCACTGAGCATCATACCTTTGCTGTATGCCCTCATGGCCTGAAAGTCCCATGAAAACCAATTCCCAGCACAAGGAAGCCAAGAGGCACTTTCTACTGGTGCTGCTTAGCCAAATTTCTGGCAAGGGTAGGCTCTTGCCCATCCCAAGTATATTGCACTGTCAGCACAATTTATTTGTAGCGGTGGGGCTGAACTGGGGCTCGAGAACCCCTCCACCACCCCTGTGCCATAGGGTCTGCCTCAGGCAGCCCTCCAGCTACCCCCCGTAGCAATAACCTCAGCCTCTTGCTCGGAGGACCTGGCTAGCTTCTCCCAGGTGCAAATTGTCCCCTGACATTTCATGCCTTCTCCCCAACTCCAGGATTTTGTTCTAGGCCTGGAAAACAGTGAAAAAGCTATCAAACACAAACATTTCAGAGTCAGAAAAGGTGTCTGAGGTGGATGTGAATCTACAGAGTTCCTGGAGATCTCTTGCTTCATAAGAACTAGCTTGCCCATCTTGAGCTGATTCACTCTCCCACTCCTATACGTCTCCTATCTCTGCTTATCTAGCAGCTATCGCCTCTCATAAGCCTCCAGAGAAAAGAGTTAGACAAAACTTCAGATTTGTCCTGAGAGATAATCTACAGGAATGTTTTTTGTAATCCCTAGAGCACTTTGCAAAACAGCATGAATATTATACTGCTATTACATTTGGAGGCACAGGCATAAAAGGGTAAGGAGGTTTGGGTACTTGGGAAAGTCTAAATATTATTTCAGTCTCGTGCATGGGGTATTAAGCCAGCTCTGGTGAAGCTAGTGTATTCATGGGGTGCAGAGCTCTGCCACAACACAGCAAGGCTTTCAGTCCCAGGGCAGCACAGCTTCTTCAGCAGGGCACTCTGCCCTGGTAGATTTAGCATCTCCTCTGTCAGGGGTGAGTGGACCTGTTGCATACTACAGGTTGTTTCCGGAGATACCACTGATCCCTTTCCACAGCACCAGCACACTTCTCCTAACAGCCCAGCGACAGTGTCTCCCTAGCTCCCTGGCCAAAACCACAGACCTGAGTGATGGGAAAGAACACCCTCCCCCCACCCCAGTAAAATCTTTGCCAGCTAAATTGTCATCTGCTCATCTCCTTTGTGTCACGGTGCCTGCGCCTGCCTCTGCAAGCAGCAGCTGCCCTGGGAAGCCACCCAGAAATCAGGGCAGCGCAGGCAGTTTATTACATTTGCATGCCTGTGTACAGTCCACAGCGCTGCTCAAATCGCAGGTCAATGGGAGCTGCAGGGATTCTCTGCTTCTGGGGGGAAATATATTCAGGCTAAAAGCAACTTCAAAAACCACATGTTTAACCTGAACTCTTATCTTTTATCCCTTTAAATATCCAAGCGGCCACTTTCGCAAGCCTGAAGCCTGGACTCCAGCTACATTTATTTCCCTCTTTCATCCCAGCTGCAGCTCCTCAGAATTTATCTCTATGGTTAACTTCCCCTTTCATAATATTAGCACAGTTGAAGCACTTGCTTTCCTGTTGCAGGCAGTGATTATATAGCAAATTAACCACAAGCTGTTCAGTCCAAGTCCAGCAGTTGGAAAGATGGTCCTCTGAGTAATGGTTTGTGTAGTTGATGCTTTCATCTGTAATTTGCATTTGTAATAAATGCAGAAATAAAAAATGGGGTCTATATTTTAAAAAATAGCCTGGTATGGCAGGGGCAGGCAGGCGAGATAATGGGGAGGGAGAGACCTCAGGGATTTTGAGGGCTGCATCCCAGGGCATCACATCATCTCCTGCACAGGGAAGGGGAATCCATACACATGCCTCTCCTGCACAAATCACGGGCTTCCTTCCCAACCCGATTTTTACACAAGGAGAAGCGGCACAAAAAAATTGAAGCAGAAGTCCTTGCATGGCTTGCACCAACAGTTTCCACCATCAGGAAGACAGGCTGTGTGTACATACCCAGTGATGCAGGGACACACAGCAGGTAGCCTAGCTGAAGTTTCGCATGCCCTATGGCCTCTCTGCTAGTGGTGGGGGTACCACACCACCTCTACAAGACCCACACAGGCTGTGTCAATGCTGCTGAGTAGCAGGGCAATACCTGAGCCAGCTTCGCCAAGCTCCAACCTGTGGGAAGTGGGTCAGCTCAGGAGCATGAAGCTCAGCTGGGGCAACCTGAACCCATCAAAGAGCAAAATACCCAAGCTGCAAGTCAAGCTCTGCATTGCCTTGACGAGATCTCCCCCAGCATTGCTGCTACCTCACCACACACCCAGGGACATACAAGCATGGTGACATTAAATCAGAGCCCGACAAGTTGAGCATATAGATAAAACACTGGACAGATGGTGATGCCTAGAAACAGGAGTGCTGCACCAATATCCCTGTAAAGGGACAACTGGAACAAGGAGAGTCCATCTCCAGAGCATCTTGCTGACCCATCAAGGTGCCACATAGCTTGTGGGACCTTGGAAAGGCATTTGGAGGAAGAAGGCCCTTCGTTACAGCACTGGTCCTGCCTTTGCCTCTCACCTGCCTCCTCAGTAACTATGTTCATCACTCCTTTCATCTCAGTTTCTTCAAGTGTAAAACAGTTCATGGGTCTCAGCCAGCACTGAGAAGCACACCCAGACATGAATAAATAGCCATGCTAGTGATTACTGCCATCACAGCAGCCACACAGGCTGGCAAAACCTTAGGCAGCACCAGCTCCCTGTATCCCTCCCTCCGCAGGTCTTTAGTGAGAAACTGCCACCTCCCAGGTCACACTGAACACCCGTGGCTCAGCCTCCACACACCAGCTTGATGTTCCCTACCTGTATTTACCACTTAATGCAGGGCACAGCCAGTACATAATTACCTGCCCTAGGGCATTGCACTCTGCCAGTTGGTCCCTGTTAGGTGAAGATGGTTACAGCATCACATGGATGCCTCTTGGTAGATGCTCCCCTTTACCCCACCCATAAATCCCAAGTTTTGGGACACAGACCCACAATCTCTCAACTAAGGAGAAAAGCAGACACCAGACTACATCCTCCTCCCCATCGACAGCAGCAGACAGGCAGCCACAAGCAGTTTCCCATTCCCACACCGCAGGCATCGTGCTCAGCCCACACAGGTGTACACAACCCTGGGGTTGTTTCACCAGGCTGTTCCCACTGTTCAGGAGATGCAATTCCTGCTCATTTGCTGAGGTGGCACAAGGGAAGCAGCTCCGCTGCCTAGAGAGGATACCACAGTGAAAGCAAGGTGGGTGCCCATGACTTTTGTTCCAAAAAAAGGCCCAGCTCTCTGTTTAATTAAATAAGAAAGGAAGACCAGAAGAGCCAGTTTCTTAATGAGATTTGGTAACATAATTATTTGCTGCAATTAGGTACCAACTGAAAAGGTTCCTCTCTAACACTTAGAAGCCCAGCATTTTAAAGCTGATTTATCTGATGTCAGGGACCAACTTTATCTTTGCTTCTGTGCAGCAGTGAGCACATTTTTCAGCACTATACCAAAGTTATTACTTATGAATCATCGCATATCTACACATTTTATGGAGCTACTGAAAAATATATTAGCTTTCCTAGATGGGCAGCCCCAGACCACACTGCACAGGGCTTGAGCCTCCCTTGTAAAACAAAATCCTCTCCCTACAGTGATGCTGAAATACAGCCAGCACCGGGACATGCTCTGCTGTCCTCCCTCACCCAACTGCAACATGGTAGCTTGCAATGCTGAAATAGCTCATCTTTCTGGCCTCTTCCCTGGCCAAACACACTAACACCCAGGCCCAAAAGGTCCTGCAGCTTTGAAGGACTTGCAGCTGAGCTGATGGAAGCCGAGTCGGGATAGGCAAGTGGCTGAGCAGAGCCCTCCAGCTGCAGGGAATCCAGGCAGGGCAAAGCAGATATTTGTGGGTAGGTAGGAGCCACAGCCTCTTACACTGGGAAACAGTGGTTCTTCCTCCAGATACCATCCTTGGTGGTCCCATGTTTCAGTTCTCCACCAAACTATCACAAATAATATTCCTTCCTCCTGCTCTGCAGCTTTTGGAGGCCACATACAGGCAGGCAGCATCTAGTGCCAGGGAACTCCTGGTTTATCTGTGGCCTCTACAAGCCAGAGGGCAACAACTACCAAGGAGGTACCTTTGCTGGGGGGACAGAAGGGACATGGGAAGAGAACTGCCCTACAAGACCTCTGGGGCACCCCTAAAAGAATAAAGGTAAGAGATGGATGAACAGCATATGCACAGGAGTGAAGTTACACACATTGCACAGAGAGGAGAGGGGGGAAAAAGAAGATTGAATCTTCCTGGAGACCAGTGAGATTCTATAAACATAATCAAAATGTAATAGAAACTTTTTGGAAATGCTGTTAGAAGGAGAAAGCATCAATCTTCATGGAACTCCACTCAACAGGCTTTCTCCAGCTAATCAATCACGGTCAAGACATGGGCCGTCCCATCTGTCTGTGCAAGGGACCAGGAGGAGATTGCTAAGTGCCTGGGCTGGAGCTACCATCTCAGTACCAGGCAATTCATCATGCAGGAAGAGAAGGGGGGAGAAGAGAGAGAAGGAAAATAATGTATAACACTAATAAAGTTTCTCCCCCCTCTTCATTCCCAACCAATTTTTTTAGTAAAGGAGCCCAATCCAGAAGGGTTGTCAGTAAGGGGGTGGGAAGGGGAATATGCACTGGGGAGGAATCTGGTTACAAGATGCACTCCAGTAAACAGAGACAAAAGCCATCATCTGCATACCAGTCCCTTGGCAAAACTCATGCTCACCACCTCGGCTGTTGGCAGCCACGCAGGAGCGAGTCTTCACCCAGGAGAGGTGGTGTCCTTCTGCCCCTGGCCCTAGGGGAGGACACAGGCAGGGACAGTGCTGCTGGGGAAATGCAGGGGAGAGCGCAAGGGAGCTTCACCAGCCGGCACTGGCTGGGAAGCCTCTGCATGCAAACAGCATTTTTTTTTCCTAGACACTGCCATAACGATTTTGGGAGGCCCTGAAAATGGAATAAAGTGGAGCTTAAGGACTTGCAGCATACAGCGTATTTCATCTGCTGCAGAGGGTTTTCCATGTCACATTATACCAATGCATATGCACAGGGTGGGGACTAACGCTGCAAAGAGGGAGTCTGGCACTTCACTCGAATCCCTGCCGGCTTTGAGCTGTTGTCTCATCCTCACCATGCAGAGGTCCCTTCCTTCCCCAGCTCCTCATCAGTCTGAGCCTTCTTGTGCCCAACCGCCCTGTCTGGAGGGCACCAGCAGCAAGGAGCCCCAGCACATGCTTTACAACCGAAGGTTCAAATCCACATTTACATGAAAATGTACCATTTCCCCTGCTAAATGCATTCAGAAGTGACACTATACTACATGACTCCCTTTCTATCCACCGTCCTTCTTTTAAACCTTGAGGGTTTCTCCTTTTCACTGGATTTTTGAAGCGGATGACAATAAGCATCTGACAGCATCCTTTGCCAGAGCCAGTGCTGGTGGTTTCAGGTACCACTTGTCCATATACAGCCCAGGTTTGACGCGTTCTGTTCTACTCTTTGCATCAGACCTCAGGGACTTTACAAAACTCCCCTCATGTTTACAAACAAGTAATAAAATACCACAGGCTTTCTTCAAGGTCTCCTTTGGCCTCAGGAAGGGTTCAATCCAGACAAGCCTAGCTCTCTGCTATTTCCAGTGCTTCCCCTGACACCTAGAACTGCCCTACTGTACATCTAAAGACAGTACTGAGTTCTGCATAAAGGATTTTTTTTTCTTCCTCATTTTAATTACATGAATATTCTTCCTACTAGTGTTTCGGGCAACTTTTGCCAAGATTCTTGTGTGTTCAGCATCAGGTGAATGGGAAACCAGCACAAATGTGCTCATATCATCTGCTTAGATTAAAAGGCAATTTGAAATAGGAAGCCAATAGAAATTTATGCCCTAAACATTTTTTTTGTTGCCCTAAATTTAAGCTAGTGGATTGCCTGAACTCCACAAGTGAAATTCAAGAAGTAGCAATGAATAGGTGAGAGATTTATTCTTCCAGAATATTTATTCTTCCAAAGCTATGACAACTCCATACCTTCCAGTAAATGTCAAAATTCTTCCCTTCCTCCATAGATAAAAATAGAATCCACTTAAAAATGCAGCAACACAGGATTTTAGCCTCTACTGTAAGTGTAAATACAGCAACAAATTAAGTAGAAACATCTAGTAAATAACATTGACACCCCTGAGGCTGAAGTTGCTTCAAGTTTAACTCTTACAGGCTGGTCTGTGACCACATGGCAGAAGACTTGGTTTAACCATTATAATGGACTTCCTTCAGGGTGTGAGTCCCCTCTTGCGACAGTGTTTACCCTTTTCTGTCAAATTTAGCTTCTCCTCCCCCTCCCAGCCCCCCCTGCAATGAAAATGCCAGACTGAAATTTTTCTGGGGTTCACTACTATAAGAAGCCAGTGCAAAACTCTGCTCAGGCTACAGACACATCAACAGAGAGTTTACGTACAGCTCAAAATCATGAAGTTGCTTAAACCTTATCAATCCATCAATTGTCAGGAATTTAAAACCTTAGCACATGGCTTGTAGCCACCTCATCTATTCCTAGATGTGCTTTTAAACACACATAACCACCTGCCCCTTATGCCCTGATGTGCTTGTAACCACAGGTAGTGGTAGTAATTTATTGACCCTTTACTGCCAAAATTTGAGTATAGGACACAGCTCAGCAAAAACCAAGATAGAGAGGTCACAAGCCAATGCAAGAGGTCTGCTATTCTTTACTGAGTTCAGTTGTGGCTCCCAGGTTATAGTCCACCCCCCAGCTTTCACAGCAACATTTTAGAAAAGCCACCAGGACCAAGTCCTGCACAAACACAAGGTAGGGATCATTGCTTGAGCCAGACCTCCCAGCTCTCCCCCAAAGCCACAGCCCCAGCTCAGAGGGCACACAAGCCTGCAGATTTCCTTCTTTCACCCCTGAAAGCCTAGCACAAGTCTCTGGGAAAGAAAGCAGCTAGCATGACCATAACTCTTACTCAGACATCCTCACCCTTTTTCTTTTTTCTCCTTCCAGGCAAAAAACAAGAACCCAGCTCATCACAGAGAAAAACCAGACAGGATACCACAGCTCTTGCACAAGTTCAGCCTTTCAGAGCACACCATACCCCAAACACAGTACCTTTCCCAAAGACCTGTCCTTCCTCCAGCTCCTCTCCAAAGCCAACCAGCCCCCACAGGCTACTAAAACTCCTTTATATGTCATCCCACTCTTCCTCCACCTGGAAGGGGCAGGGGCTGGCTCAGATGGCCCCAGACCTCCTGCCATCCTCATGGGAGGATCCTCCCTGAGAGAATTGGAAGCAGCTGCCGAGGGCTGGGTGTCTGCCGGAGCTCTCTGCATCCCAGGTGAGCACAATTTCAGTTTGCTTGCCAGCCTGGCACGACCAATTTAGGTAGCAGTGTTAGGGACAAGTTTCCTGCACTAAAACTCTTCTTTAGTTGATGTACAGTTATTCTCAAACTATAACCTTCCTCCCTAATTACAATGAATGTAAATGACCTCTGGTGTAAGGTTTATTATAATGATAATTGAGCTGTGGATTTTTAATAGTAACTTCCTGGATTTTCCACTTGATTTCCTGATTTACTTTATATTTCCAGGAACAGATAGAAAGGTCTGAGACTGCATCAGGCTGTTTATGTAAAGTCTGACCATGACCTTCACTGGTTCTCCAGGCCACGGTCTCTTAAATTGTTAGATGCATGCAAGCTTTTGGGTTTTCAGAGGGTCTCAGGGATTTAGGTCAGTGTGATATGACTCCCACTGACTTTTGTGGGATGGGGATAGCTGAATCCCCTTGGCAAACTCAGGCATTTTACTTTTCTTCTCAACATGAGCAGACAAAGCGCAGACTCCATCCTGGTGGAAGGAGGGAACGCACCCAAATAGCGACATGGCTTAACAGGGAAGGAGCTCAGTATCGAAAGGCAACTTGTCGCCTTGCAGAAAGCTGGGAGAAGAAAATTGCATAAACTGCTGGAGAAATTAAAATACTCAAAATGTGCTCTCTGGAGTTGGAGTTTGCTCAGAGCATTGGGGAGTGGATCTCCAGGCGGTCTTGGAGTTAGGTCCAGAAGGAGACTCCCAAGGCGAGAGGGAGATCCACTCCCACTCTCCAGTCCAGTCCAAGCCATCCCCATGCACAGAGACATCTCACGTGAAGACTTGTCCTGGTGTTTCAGGAAGCTAAACAGCCAACAAAATCCCATCTTGTTTAAAGATTATTCTGCTAAAATGGAACACTGTGTTTTTACATTATTGTTCATAGAGAAAAGTACACAAATAATTAATAAATGTTAACTTGTCTCTGGGGCTTTTTCTTTTTCACATGTTTATTTTTGTGTTATAAATGACATCCATTTTCCGCAACTCACTAAATTGGCGGATGAGGAAAAGAGTCCAAAAGAAGAGCCATAATCCTCAAGGGGAAGAGCAAGCTGTTGTTCCAATCAAGATGTATCCTGACAAGTCAAGTTGGTGAAACCCATTAATTAGCACTTTTGGAAACAGTTGCAAAGTTAATTATTCTTCTTTCAGTTGAAAGCAAGCTAATTTCTGGCATTTGCTTTGACAGTGACACGCGCTAACATTTTTAGAGTTGACATCCCTCAAGATAAATGATACTCTGAAGTGTGCGTGCAAACATTTTGACTGGGAGCTACTGTGGCGAGTTGACGGCACTGGCACCTCTTACTGCAAATATTTTGCATCTGCTGGGATTGTGATCAAAGCTTGGAGGCTAAGAGGAGGGTGGGGAAACTTCATTTACAACTTCAGGGAGCGTGTGGGTGACTGGCTTCGGACGGGAGGCAATAACATTGCACAGGCAGTGCAGTCTGTTTTATCTACATAACGTCAATAGGGAATGTAAAGCTTTCCAGCTAACTGTGCCAGCAAAAAGAAATCCATTTTTATACTATCACCTGATTTGCTCTGCTCAAGAATCATCTTTTGTTCATAGGTTGGTAGCAGCAGATGAAACAGGAGATCTCCAAAAGGAAGTTCTCTCTTGGTATGATCAGGTGTCAGCTGGTATCAGCTCATGTGTATTTGAAAAGGCAAGATTTGGGATGTGGAAACTCAACAAAACTCTTATGCCAAAGCCTAATGTCCTCACTGGGAAGAACTTCAGCGTGATTTGGGATTTAGTCCCAATAGCCCTTTTGCAGTTTTGGAAGCTGCCTTGATCGCGTCTTGCATGTAGGGCAATGAGGGGAAGAGTTTATCTGTAAATGTAAGTTATTTAGGCCTCCTTTTAAGAATGCATTTTGATCCAGGATTGCATCAGAACACACATTTCAAATCCCATTCCAATAAAATTCAAGCATATGCCTAAAACATGGGCTTCCCCTTGCAATTTTTAGGGAGCTACAGATTCTCCTTTTTTTTTTAAACTCCAGCCAGTCACTGGCACGACTCCATGACTGATCCAGGTTGAACTCTAGGACCCCGGTTTTTTGCTTTCAGTCCTCATCTCTTGAAGTCTAAAAGGTGGGTCAGCGATGAGTAAGGAAAGCATGCCTGAAACACAGAAATTGCTTTATGCAGGAGCTGCATTGCCAGGAGAACACACAAAATGAGAGCTGCTATTTGAAGAATCCCAGGGTGACAAGCAAGACAGGTAAATAACTAATTTAAGAAGGTCAGCATCTTCCTGGTAAATCACAGAAGACCCTAAGCCTTGAGTTGTCTCCTCTGAGCCATGGCTGGTTTGGGTGCACCATGGGGCTGGCTGGGCAGGGGAGGATGCTCCCTGTTACATCCCCTCCAGTATGCTCAGCTCAAAGCAATTCAGAGCAATCTTCCTCTAACAGCCCAGCCCTTAATAAATTATCAGCCCAGTTTATGACCTCGGGGCCAAACCACCACTTTAGGAACCTGTTGCTTCTTTGATAAGATTCTTCAGAAATAATAAGTGCAGGCAGGTACATGAAGAAAGGAAATTGGTGGTAAAAAAAGTGTTTCATTTGCTTTTCAATCAGCATATGGGGGGAAAAAAATTGAACTAGGAAGGTGATCTAAAGGACTACTTAGTTGGTATGCGATTCACACACAGCAGGGCAATCAAGAATGTGGAAACACCAGGTTCAGAGGGCTCAATCCAACGTGGGAGGCAAACACTACCTTTTTCTTCAGGAGAGCCAAAAAAAAATGACATGTGCTAGCATGCAAAGTCCTTGCAGACAGCCTTGCTATGCTCAGACAGTTTAGTAAGGAGAAGACGCAAGAAAATAGAAAATAAATAAGTAAAAATAAATTGCTTCCAGCATTTCTTCACTTTGCGAGGAGCAGGGAGATGGCAGTCCTGAGCCGAGAGACTCGTCCTCCCAGCAGATCTACTGCGCTCCTTTTTGCATATTCCTCCGTTGTACATAATACTTATTGCTGCACAAATTGCAGGGATTATTTTCTCTTAACTGCTAATGGTTTTAGAGACTGTAATTGGGGGTAGTGCTTTGTAATTTAGTGCCGGAGGGAAAAGTACCTGTACAGGAGACGAACTTTTTTCTGCGGGCACGCACAGTTATGGCAGGAATGGGGGCAAAGAGGGAGAGCGTTTACCAGCTCCCCACTTTTCTGTGCTCTATTGGAAGGTTTAAGAGGTCTGAAGCATTTTTCAGTCAATGTAATCCAGAAAAGATTTTTTAATTTATCAATAAATCAACCACAATTCATCTCCTTTTGCAAGGTTTGTGATAACACTAGGGTTCAGTTAACGACTGTAGTAGAAAAGATTTCATTCTATATAGTAAAGAAAAATCAAAGATTAAAACAATTTACTTATTATGACATGTGCTGTATTGAGTTATATCCTGAAATTTTTACTTTAAACCCACTGTCTGATAATTTAGCTCATTTATTTAAGTATGATTTTAATCAGGATATTTATCAGCCTTGATTTAGTGTATTAGTGTTTGATTTATTTAGCAATGCATATATTTATTTACATTTTAGCTTCCAAGTGAGTCATTCTTCTGACTTTGCAGTCAAAGGTTAAACAGTTTGATCCATCCTGGGGCGGACACAAGATGTGGAATAAACAAGTACAGAGAAAGTGCGGGCCATGAAAAGCAGGATTAACGCTACATTTACACCCCTAACAGGCAACACTCATTCACTGTTCCAAAACCAGTCTGTACAGCAACACAATTTTTGTAGCCCCAGATAAGCAAATTACTTATTGTAATCCTTGTGGTGTGGTGAGAAAAGAAAATATGTATGAAATTTGAGGGGAAAACCAAAGGTAGGAGAAGGAAATAGATGCTGCTGTGGTTGGGAACCCTTGAAAACCCGAAGTTGGCTCCAGAATCTGGAAAGAGAATAAAACCACCCTCAGATATATTGTGATTATTTATTTTCTCAGGCCTCTTCAGTCCATGCCCTGGCGTGTGGAGAACATTCTCGGGATTTCTTCACACGTTTTGGGCTGTGAGGACACGTGTGCGGGCCGTTCAGACGGCAACAGCGAGTGCCGACAGGCAGCATGGGTTCGGCCGCCTCCATCCCCTTGCACGATGCCGTCAGCACCTATAAATACACCAGCACAGAGATGCCTCCCGCTTGCACGAGCGCATTTCAACCCGCTGTTCAGCTTCCCGCTGTCCTCTCCCTCTCCTCTTCCCACGGTAAAATGCAGCAGGGATTTTGTTTAAAGAGGCGACAGAGCCCATTTAACATTCCCCGTTAAAACGTGGTGGGTGGAGGGGGTTCAACGCCCAAGTGCAGGGAAGCTGCTCGATGCCGCGGTGCAGCCCTCATCTGCTCGCACGGGGACAAGAGAGCTTCGTTGCTGGTTACAAATGCACTTTAATGGACCGAGCAGGGAGAAGGCAATGGGCATCCAAGGACCATGTTCCCATCGTTTTCTCCTCCATGTGGTGCCTTCCTGGGCAGCCTGGCTGTGCCTGCGATGCTTAGCGCTGGGGGACGTCGGCAGGGCAAAGGCATGGATCAAGGTGGTAAGGGTCAAGTCTGCTGAAGAGCTTGAAGCCAGCCCAGATGAAAGCTCTGCTCTCCCCAAATCTTAGCTTGGTGACAGCCTGGCTCCTACAGCTTTTGGCTGCAAACTGGTGGTTTGGGGAGGTAGATGGGTGCTCTCCAGAAGAGGAGGGGGGAATCAAACTGGAGCTGTGTAGGCAGGAATGGAGATCAGGACTCCTGGGCTCCTGCCTGGCACTGCTAAATGATGATGATAATGGTTCCCTTTGGGAATGTGTCGAGGTCTATTTATCAATGTTTGCTGAGTGCTTTGGGATCCTTGAACAAGGTGCTATGAGGATTATGATAAATGGCCTTCTTCACACTTGGCTGTGGTGGCAAACAAATTCCTGTTATGCAGTTCTAGAAATAACCCCCAATATTTTGTTAACCTGGAACAGATTTTATACTTTATGTATACATATATTTCTCAATATAGTTCCAGTAATTAACTATTAGCTAATTTATATATCTTTTTCTCCCTAATTTATTTCTAATTAACACAGATAAGGGATTGTATTCTTTGTTAATGCAGATGGTTACTTTTTTCTACTGTATAATTGGAGTTGTGTCCTGGCCCTGGTCAGGATCCTGCTCTGTTGGATAAAAGGTGAAGCACAGAGAGACACAAGTCCCTCTCGGTGATCTCCTGTGTACAGAAGTCAGTGCTACGTAGGGACAGTTCTGTTAAAATCACCTTATTGCGGTGTGCGTGACCGCCACTGAGCAGAACCTGCCCTTATTGCATACGTGGTGACTGCAGACTGTTCGCTCTGCCCGGCTTTGTTGGGGATGTTGAGCCCAGCCTATATTTGCTAAGAAAATGAGGGTTCATTGGGGCTGGCCCCTCCAGGTGTGTATCAGCCCAGCTAGGCAGGTACAAGGACCAAGTCTGGCCCAGAAGGGATTGCAAATCATTTTCCTAGGAAGGCTGTTTTGATCCCTTTAGGAACCCAGTCCTTTTTCCATGCTGGGGCATGAGCCCACCTGTGGGGATGAGCACCAGGTGCTGATGGGGGGCAGCCAGGCAGCCTCGTGCCCTGCTCTGCTACCCTCAGCCCCGCGGCCGGGCCGGCCGTGCGAGGGGGAGCAGATGCGATTGGCAGCGGGTGAAAAAAATCCTGAATGAGTGAAATTATTCCCAGGAATCTGGAGGGGGGGAGGTGGCCATATGCACTGTGCGGGGCTGGGAAACCGATAGCGGCGTCAACGGGGACTGATTTCATCAGACACAATGGATGCACGGAGGTGTAAATCAGGAATAATCTCACCAGTATGAAAGGGAAATCAGTATCAGGCAACATCAGAATTGGCCTGCTGAGTGACAGACGTCCCTCTCTTTTGGTTCTCTGTTAAAAGATCATTTTGCATTGTATTGCAGCTCCCATCACAAGGGAAAAAAGGAAAGGCCTCCCTCATTTTCTTGAAGGGACTCAGAGATAAAACTGATCACATTTCACAGTAATTGGACCTTCATATCTATAATTGCATTGATTTCTCCTAAGTTTCAGGCATCGACTCTAGTAAGCGAGAGAGCATTGCAGCAGGATACGGCTGCCAAGAATCCTTCTGCATTTGGGAGGTGTCAGGCTGGGAGGCTCACTGTAGTTTGGTAACTGGCATTGCAAATTGCTTTATGAACAGTTTAATGCATTTAAGAGGGTAATAATTTCAGATCCTACCATACAATTTGTTGCAGTGGTGCAGAAGCGTATCTAAAAACTTCCAGGGTGAAGGGAGACAGGGGAAGGAGGGAGGAGGAGAAGGGAAAGCGAAGGGAGGGAGGCATTGCAAGGGGGCGGAAAACCTAATTGTTTTAATCATGCTTGATATTACTCTGTGAAATTATAATTAACTTAAGAAGTCAGTCAAAACCAGTTAATAACTGTGGTGCAACTTGGCTGATTTGAAGTGGTACGTGGAGAGGAGAGGAGACTACGGCAGCAGAGCTGCTGGGCTTGAACCTTGCAAGCTGAAGCAGCGCAAAGGTCCTCCAGGTGGTTTTGAGGCTCTGCACAAGCAGAGACCAGCACACACTTCATCAGCCAAGCCGGTATCACGAGCACTCAGTCCCTACAACCCTTCTGATGGTGAATTGAGAAGCGCTTTCCAAAGAAGGATCATCAGCGGTCTTCCCAGTAGATGGATAGGGGAAACTGAGGCACAGAGAGACAAAACAATTTGTGAAATGTCAGCAGGCCACTGCCAGAGCCAGGGAAAGCAATGGCAGCTGACTGAAGAAAGGATCAGACCTGACTTTCAGCCTGTGCTTTTGTGGTTCTGCAATGGGAGCCTCTGGAGATTACTCAGTTTGTTCTTTAAACGTCCCTTTTCTTCTGCTCGTTGGGGGGCAGTTCTTTTCCAGTGACTCTGCTGCAGCCAGAAGAAATGCAGCCCTTAAAATGAGAGTGTACGTATGGGCAAATTCTGGTCTTCTGCACCCACATAGCTTTATTAAAATATCTGGAATTATATAGGTAAGTGGGAACAGAGAGCTGTGCAGTCTTCATTGCATATATACTGTGTACATACAGGTATAACAAGGGTTAATGAGCAAGCAAGCTGGGATAACAAGAGTGTCTTGACGGTATTAATATCCTAAAATACATATATAGATGTGGATAGTGCTGAACCCTATGGGAGGCCGATAGTGATAAGGGTAGTGACACTGTAACTAGCTACAAGGACCGTAGCAGACGTATTTGTCACAGGGAAGATGCACCTAGGAAAGCTGTGTGTGTGTGTGCCAGATATTGCTGTCACTGATTGCGGTAGCAGGGCAGCAGCACATATATTTACAGTCTGGAGGATATATCGGGAGTGCTGGGCGATGGCTAGATATCAGCACAGACAGAAAAACATGAGAGGAAGGAATTAGAGCAGAGTGTGGGAATAGGTCTGAAATCTCTTCTTAGGAGATGTGTGTTGAATGTCTGGCGCTGAATTTGTGGGCAGCTTTTACCACTTAGGCACTGCGGAGGAGGGAGAGATGTTCTGAAATGGGAGCTGCAGCACTTCAGGCTGGGTGAAACACAGCGCCTGGGGAGCCGGGTGTGCTGTGAGTATCGTGGTCCCATCGGACCGTGGGCTTTGACCGGGGATGGGCGTCCAAGCAGCACAGCTGGGGACAGCTGTACTGTGTCCTGTCAACCCCGTTCCTTACAGCAAGCTTATAGGGAGGAGAAGAGGAACTTGTGGCTATAACGTGCACAAATATGGCACCAACACAAGTGCATGGTGCTCTGGGTGGGTGTTCAGGTCAACTTTCCTTATATTGGACTTTAACACCTCTCCTGGAGATAGTTGAGTGACCGGCCAGCCTAGGCTGAGCTCCTCGGTGCTTGCCGAGCACCCTGAACCCATCCTTCCCATTAGTCTCAAACCCAAGAACTGACAATTGGTTCACAGGATCTTCACGGTGACAACCAGATCATCCTCCTATCCATTCCTCTGTGACCAGTGTAACTGTTTTAGGGGCTGTATGGCCATTGCTATCACGGTACAAGCCCCAGCAGAGCGGCACTGCGGCAGGGCCAGGAGGTTGAAAAAACCAGGCAATTTCAGATGAAGCGGGGGGAATTCCATGGTCGAGGCACCTGGTCCATGTTACACCAGCAGTGGGTCCTGCTCTGGGGCACCCATGGAGCGAAGGCACCCGCTGACAGGTGGGGAGGGGTCTCAGGGCTGTATTGAGAGCTGGACAGGCTCTGCCTCCCTGGGACACCTCCAGCATGCCTTGCTGCTCAACTGCTGGAGTGGAGGTGTATTGGATTGTTTTGTGTTATGCGTTCATTATCACCTTTAAAAAATATTACAAAATATAACTAATCTGTTAACTCAGAACATTCTGACAATTGGAAGCTTCCTTGGAAGGTATCTGTCTGTCCACCTCCCCATCCTACAATTGCTTTGGTGAGGGATGACTGGTAGAAGGACGCAAGTTAAATCAAAAGCCCTAAAAACACTAAAGGGTTTCTTCCCCACCCTGTCTTTTTTTTTATTTTATTCCCTGACAGTATTTCTGTGACAACTCAGCCCCAGCAGCCCCAGGGGACAGGACAGAGAGACGAGGAGTGGAAGTGCCCTTTGACTAAGTGGGCATTAAATGTTGGCTAACAACCGAGAGACGCTGTGTGACTGGTGAGAGGGGGAAAGTTAAAAAGAAAGAAAGAAGAGCTTTTCAATATGAGCATTCATGTAGTTTTGACAGGAGCAATTTATCATGGCTATGAAAGGCGGCTCTGCCTCCACCGTTGAAAGACAGCCTGGTTAAACTTTTACCTGCCCCTCTGAAAAGGGTGCTGTGCCGCAGCCGGGAGGGGATTGCTCCCTGCTCCGGTGATGCATCTTTCCGAGGGGTCTGGGGGAGGGAAGGGAGGTGATTCCCAAACAGCTTGTGCCCATCTGTTCTGCACAGAAAGAAATCCTGACAAGGAAGGGGGAGGGAGCGTGTGAGCCAGCGAGCCGGGGGTTTCTGGATACCCACATCCCGTCAGGAATGCGGTGATGTGATGGGAGCAAGGCTGGGAGCTGCCCCCCAGGAGATGCTGCAAGTTAGCACCGAGGATTTCACCACCCGCCCTGAGCTGCCCTAGAAGTATGAAAGGTTGTGGAGCGATGCTTCTAGGCTGGACAGTGAGGTGACCTAATATTTTGGGGTGTGCAACATTGGTGGCATGGTGGCTAGGCAGCAGTGGAGTTGGGGAAGCAGTGAGCACAGCACTGGGGTGCAGGAGGCAGCAGGCTTCCAGATGCAAGAGGTCCCTTGGCATCCCTAGAAATAGTCTGGAAGGAACAGGAGAGATTATGCTGAGGAAAAAACCATAAAAACCTACCTCAATGGTATTCAGCTGAGATATTATTTTACCCCAGGGTCTGTCATGGGGAAAAGTGTTGGGACTGTCCCAGCTCATGGCAGATGGGAACCCAGGCTGGCTGGGATCCTATGCACGGGCTGCTTTTTGCTATACTCTTGTGGGGATTGAAAATTTCCTGAAAAAATAATTTTCCACTGAGAGTAATGATCCATCTAAATTAAAGCATCCCACTGCAAAGAGTAGGTTTCATTGAAATTTTCAATGGGATGGTTAACAACTTCCATAGCCATGTTTTTTTCCAATAACCAGCTGGTATCAGGCTACATTGTACTGTATTTCCAATATTTTACATACTAAAATTATACCATTTAAATGGCTGTATTTTACGTATTGTGAAAGAAGCCAACCAATATAGTAACAAAACTTTTCATCCTTATCAAAATGGAACTTTTCTTACCCTTCAAAAACTTCAGGATTTTCCATTTTTACCCCCCTCCCTCGATGAAGACAGAATGACATTTTGAAATCTCAGATGAGGAGCCACATCTGACTTCTTGCCTGCCTGCGCATCCATCAGCACCTGCCCCTGTTTAAGCATGAGCCGGACAATTTATATTGTTAAAGAGAGGAATGTGCTAAAGTATTTCCCACGTTGCAGGATGAAATCCAGCAGTGCTGTTTCACCAGAATAAAACCCAGCCAACTCCCGTTCGACAGCTAAACAATTCCCTGACCGTGACATGGTACACTGAGTCGTCAATGATGTATAGTCACACACCAAAGAGCTGAACTCACCTAACTTTAACTATCTCAAATTTAGGCTTCTTTTTTAAGTCAGTAATCTGACTTCCTTCTAGACACAAGAGAGAGAAAAAGGGAGTTACAACTGCAAAAGACATTTTCTTCCCCTCTTAAATACAATGCCTAGGACATGACTGAAGCTAGCTGAGGGTGAAATTCATCTTATTTCTTACCCTCTGTGTATTTAAGTCCTGTCCAAAAGCTGTGGGACATTTGATCACGTTGAGACAGCTTCACAGAAACACAAGTTGTTCTAAAGACTATTCTGAGAGCCCTCATGCCAGAGACTATGACCGCATTATATTCGAAGCAGAAGGGGCATTAAGTGTACAGATATTCCCACTAGGCTTTTCATGTCATTAATTGGTGATCTTCCGACTCTGAAATAACATTTTTCCCCCTCACATTTCTTATTTCATTATCCCCAGTTCAATACACATCAGTGCAGTATAAGGCAAACTAGTTAGATATATCAGGAATTATTTAAATTAGAGAGAGATGTATGGGCAGTTAAATACTCAGTCTTCTATTCTACCCTAATTACGTATCAAATTACATTCAAATTATACCCAAATATAGATGTAGGGAGGTAGTCCTGAAATCTCCAGGAGATATCAGTGGGAGAAAGGTGAAGTTAAGCAGGTGGTGCAAGTAGATCTGAACTAATGCAATATGAAGACCATTCAGGACTATCATTTTCCATTGTGTCCCGTTATTACCAACATTTGCTTAAAATTTCATTGCAAACAAGACTCAGTAATGAATGAGTGTTCTCTGAGCCTGGAGGAAGCAGTTTATTTTTGTAACGCAAGAGGATTTTGCTCTTGATTTAAATGTCGTTCTAATTCTCATTCTTCCTTGTGAAAACAAGAGTGTTCCAGTAATAAAGCAGGTTTGTGACACTGACCAGCAATCAGGGAGACGGCGGGACAAGACTGATGCCTCTTGAACTGGAAAGCGTGTCTCTCGGACCGCTTCCCACGCAGCAGATTTCAGTTCCTAGTTGTCCTGGCTGCAAGTGGATGGTGCTTTCACGGCAATGTTGTAAGCCTGCACTGTCCCTGGCACATTATATACGTTAAGCTAAGCTGTTGCTACACCCATGCTCTGATTTACTTGGTAAAATGCATTTTATACTCTTAAAGTGCTTTCTAGGGAATTATAAAACTAACTGAGCTCTGAAAAGTATTGCACTGCCTGGAATTTCTTCTTTGAAATCCTCTTTTCCCCGTTGAGAAAAGCTGTGGATCTGCGCTGCAGCATGGTGCCAGCCTGGTTTGGAGAGTGCTCCAGAGCCCATGGCCGTACCCCCATTCCCCAGAACTGCCCCCACTTTTCCAGGAAAGGACTCGACTGTGTTGTTGCACGGCAGCCAAACGTGCCGCTGCAGGTGACGGTCGCACATGGGCCACGTCCTGGGTCTTTACCACTGCGGGTTGTGTTGAGACACCCACCTGCTTCTCAGCTGGAGAGATGTTTCTGGCATCAGCTTTGGAAAATGCAGTGGATGGTCCCTGAAAGCAGGTGTCCAACCAGGAGAAATGAGTAGCAAACTCTACAGCTGTGGGAAACATCATCATTCTACTCCTTCTGTAAGAAGAAAAACCTCCCCTAACCCAAAATGAAAACTCAAACAAACCCCCAAAACCTATCAGCATGATATTTATGGTCTTTGAGGACCTCAGGATCCAACATCCACGCTCTTGTGATATTAAAAATATTGCAGAGAGCGATAACAGCACGTCTCTGAGTGAGAGAAGCAGATTCTCACCTCACATCTGAGATGTCCCTCCCCATCAGCTGCTGCTGGAGACACATACGAAAATATATTGTAAACAGGGGGATGGGCCCTACCTCTTTATTGCTTCTATATCCAGCATCGGGAGGAAGCGGAGAGTAGCCTATAAATAGCAGCTGCTTTTCTCAGGCAGAAGCGGAGACCTTGGCTAAGGCTACAGCAAGGCAGACCTCAGCAGACAGTGGAGCATGTCACGGACACTCATTTCCCACCCTGACGGCAGCACAGACGAGCTTCTGGGTGTTGATAGAGTCCACGGTATTAGCAAAACTGAAGCCCAGTCTGGGGGCTGCAGTGCATTCCTCTTCAGCATTAACAAATGCAGCATTGGTGTTAGACGAGACAAATGTCTGCTGAGAGTAACAGAGGCAGAATTGATGGTATGGCATGGAGGAAAGGACTGTAGGACCTTTGGTGATCTCTTCCAGGTTATTTTCTGTGATTCTGTGATTCCATTCAATATGCACCTATTATTTAGGTTCAGTGCCAAACTCTGAGGAATAAATGGTGAGGGACAAACCCAGAGACTGAGATGCAAAGCTGCGCATTGGCGTGAGGGCAGAGAGCAGGGAGACTGGCTGGCGAGTGTCTTCAACATGCCGCTCACTAGTGTAGATTTAAAAAGAAGACCTTTTTTTCATGAAGAAACCAAAATCCTGCTTATGAATCTATGTAGGCAGCAAGACTCAGGTCCTCCAGGGCATCAGACTGTCAGTAAGAATGATATTCCAAAATAAAAGCAGCTGGTTACTTATGTCTCAGAAGTATTCAGGAAGCAAAGCTGAAGTTAGCGTTGCTGAGGCTGATTCAGAGCTGGAAGCTCATCTGAGTACTCTGGATTACCCTGAATCTGTTTGTCCTTCAATTGTGTAAGAACCTAGAGAGATCAGCCCATTTGGTGATGGACTCTGACCTCCCTGGGAGCTCCACAGAGAAGCCAGAGAGGAGGTCACGGGGAGCTGGAGAAGAAGTCCTCCACCCCACATTGCCTCTGAAAAGAGAGCCACAGAGAGGATACTGAAATTTCAGGCAATCTAGAAAACCCATGCTCTATTTCCAGCATCTCTTTCATAGGATAATTGCCACTAATCAGAAGTAAATACTCATACATATATTTATATATTCCTGTGCAAATTATATATTTACATGGAACCGACAGACTTAGACGTCACTATTTTTCATGTTGTTATGGAGCAACTCGGTTAGCCAATAGTAATAAAAATTTGGCTTTTGCAAATGAAACATTTTTTACGTGCTGCGCCAACAGGCAGGGTAACAAACGTCTACTGGCAAGAAGCACGCCTTGCCTTGGCTTTTTAAGCCGGCTCCTGTTGGGCTGTACTGCCGACGGGGATGTGCTGGGGGGGGGTAGGACAAGCAGCAGTGGTGCGGCATAGATATTCTGATCAAAGCCGGGTTTATTGGTGGTTTGAGTTTGCACCAATATGAAAAAGATCACAGTTGCACAAGCTTATTGATGGGCAAAGCAGTAGCCTTGAACACTCTGAAGTCTGTGTCAACAGAATCAGGCATATAGAAATACATCACAGAAATTGCGTTGGACTTGATGGGAAGGTCCATCCTCTGAAACAGGCAGAGCGAGGTCATGTTTCGCTCTGTTCTGAATGGCCTTTTTGTTTGTTTATTTTGCACATGGTTCCTAGTCAGTCTACAGCAGCTTGTGGCTTGACATTTGAAATTCAACCTCCAAGTGGCAATGACTGGGTTGATTTGACACTTAGGTCACATATTACAGCCTTCTTTTCTTGTTGGACACACTTGGCTTCTAGAATTAGAGGCTTGCTTGGTCCACATAGTTCCATTTTTATTTTTAGCATTTGCCACTAAAATTTTAGGACAGGAGCTCTAGCTTTCTCTGTATTTGTACAGCATCCAGCAAAGAGTCCTAATATGGTTGAGACTAATGTCTTGTGCTATAATACTAAAAGGAAACAGCTAATATATTGGTTCCTTGTGTATTATTTTAAAATACCTGATTAAGAAGAAAAGGGATCTGATATCAAGACAAAGCAAATTTGTTTAAAATATGAATATTTAATAAAAACCCCTTTTCATTCCTAATAGAGTATTTTTCTAGCCCCTGCTATTTATCTTTCTGCTGTGCCTGTCTCGCTCACTCTAAGCAGTGGCAGGACCCGGACATGTACACCCTATCCTAACACACCAGGCCTGGCTTTTCACACTGATGTCCCTTTGCACACCACAGAGGCACCATTCCAGAGGGGAAGAAAAAATCTATTTGCATCCAATCGACTGAGCGCTTTAAGTGCTGAAACTAGTAGACCAAATGAGTTTATTAGATTATCATTGCGGAAGTTAATAAAGAATTAATTTCTCTTCATGTGACATCCAAAGGCAGTTATTTCAGTGGCCTGTCCATTTACACAAAGCCAAGTATTTGTCAAGTGTCAAACTCAATTCCCATGACCCAGGCCTCCTCAATAATTCTGGATTAGGAATACCCTTAAATGACATTACCAAAATTTTATTCCAAGATGCATTGAGCTCCTGGGACTACTCAGGAATTTCAGGGTAGTGAAAGTTATGTAGTCAGCAAAAGCTAGTTGGATATAAGATCTGGAATGGAAGGATATGGTGTGCAATGGTTTTTGTGACAGTGCAAGGCAGCATGTAAGAGAGAAGAAGCAGATTTCCAAAAATGGATCTTCTATTCTGTTTCTCTCCCCTGGATATGATGCAAAGAGGGTTTATCTGCATTGCAAAATAACTAGCCAGTGTGATCTCCAGCAAAGGCAATGCTGCGGTGCCACTGTAGGAAGAACAGCATGGGTGTCGTGAGGAGTAGGAGGAGGAGGCAGAATAAAACCATCAATTGCTACTCTGGGAATTAAGTGCTACAAAACATCTTCATTCATTTTAGAAGGAGTTGAGAGTTTTGCGCATCAGCGACTACCAAGTTAGAAAATGAAAGAAAGAGGAATCTCTTTTTTGTTTTCCTATACTCAATAGATTTATACTAGATGTAGACGATATAGACTAGATACAGGATAGACTAGATATAAAGATAATCAGATGGTGGGGTGGAAGATAGCTAGATAGATAAACTAGATATAAGGAAGAAATTTTTTACAATGAGGGTGGTGAACACTGGCACAGGTTGCCCAGAGAGGTGGTAGATGCCCCATCTTTGGAAACATTCAAGGTCAGGCTGGATGGGGCTTTAAGCAACCTGTTGTAGTTGGAGATGTCCCTGCTCTTTGCAGGGGGGTTGGACTAGATGACCCTTAAAGGTCCCTTCCAACCCAAACTATTCTATGATTCTGTGACTTACTTCTGACCACCAGAAACACAAAACATACTGGGTGGACACAGAACCTCTTCTCATTCCTCTAAGAGGCAAATGGTGTAAGATGGGACTTAGACACAGACTCGAGATAAAAGATGATAGACAAAAAGAAAAAAAAAAGTCCATTTCCATGAAAGAAAGAGGAATCTCTTTTTTGTTTTCCTATACTCAATAGATTTATACTAGATGTAGACGATATAGACTAGATACAGGATAGACTAGATATAAAGATAATCAGATGGTGGGGTGGAAGATAGCTAGATAGATAAACTAGATATAAGGAAGAAATTTTTTACAATGAGGGTGGTGAACACTGGCACAGGTTGCCCAGAGAGGTGGTAGATGCCCCATCTTTGGAAACATTCAAGGTCAGGCTGGATGGGGCTTTAAGCAACCTGTTGTAGTTGGAGATGTCCCTGCTCTTTGCAGGGGGGTTGGACTAGATGACCCTTAAAGGTCCCTTCCAACCCAAACTGTTCTATGATTCTGTGACTTACTTCTGACCACCAGAAACACAAAACATACTGGGTGGACACAGAACCTCTTCTCATTCCTCTAAGAGGCAAATGGTGTAAGATGGGACTTAGACACAGACTCGAGATAAAAGATGATAGACAAAAAGAAAAAAAAAAGTCCATTTCCATCACTCGATTCATCAGAAAAAGAGAATCCTCTGCATACATTGACTTTATTGTATTTCAAGGTTATATAAAAATGGAAAGCTAGGTGGTAATCAGTAGGAAGAGGTACTGAGCACTAGACCCATTTGGTTGGGAAAATACACCTTTAAAATTTAAATGGACAGTCTCAAGCATTGTTTTAATCATTATTAATTTTTCATTTGAAGGAGTCACTCCATCATCTCAACAAATGAATTTCCCTCCCTCCCCTCCATCTCCTTCACTTCTCGCCTTCCTCCTTATTGCCAGGACATTACAAGTGCTTCCACCCCACCTTCTGATTAATGCTGGAATAAATATGCCTGAGAGTTGGGGAGCAGGATCTTCAGCTGGGAATCTGGCCCTGCAAGTTTCTGCATGTGGAGGAAACAAGGACCTGACTGCAGACTTACTTCTTCTAACTCCGTACCTGTGTCTTCTTTAATGATGTAGGAGGTGGCTAGGAGCAGAGCTTGAGAACAAGAGTAGGCATTTCCCACCCTTGCTCTCAGGAAATAACTCAGTAATAACTCACTGCCCAGCAAGACTTGTGTGGCTCTGAGAGTGAGACCTGGATTCTTCTCACCTAACCTTATGGCCTGAAAAGTGTCTAGGCTGCAATGTTTTTTGCTGCCGAGAAGTGAAGTGACTAATCCAAGCTTACAGTCTAGACTTCCTCAGCTGTCCTGGGAAAAAAGCAAGGATCTCCACAAACTGATTCATCTGCCCTAAGATACTTGCTCCAGACAGAAAGGATGAATCGTCCTTCAGAGGCACCCATCTCCTCTCCTGATTACAAGAGAAACTGGGGCTACCAATTTAGACAAGGTGCTCAGCCTGGACAAGCTGTGTTAGATGGGTTGTATCCTGCCCGAAGGAGCTTGGTGACGTGAGTAAGACTGAACTAAACTTTTCCTATCAAAAACTTGTGGGTAGTGTCACGCAACAGTCTTAAGTAAAACAATAAAAGAAAGAAAAGAAAAAGCAGACACGGTGTCCATAAACATTTGAAACATAGATTTAAGTGGCCACTCAAATCTCTCTGTTCATTAGTGCTTGGCTTTAATCAGGTGTAAGTTTGTGATTAAAACTAAGAATGTGCTTGATTGCTTTGTTGGGTCGGAATGTTTCTTACCACCTTTAAAGTTGCAGGTAGCTACATGAGTACCTGAGATGAGTGCAGTGGCTTTCCCCCAGTGGAGAGGACACTTGCCAAATGCTATGAGTTGTTTAAGCCCACTTGAAAAAGTCAATGTTAGAAGCCTTAATGCAACCGTGATTTAAAATGTTTCAAAATCCGGACAGACTGGCATTCTCAAGATTTCCTGTACGGAAAGTATCTACTTAATTTCTGTGCACAGGAATTATGATGGCCACAGTTTCTCTAAAAATGAATCTGGAAAAGGTTGTTCAGCTGGTTATTTGAACGAGGAACTCTTGTACCTGTGCTTGCAGTGGGGACGATTACCCACCCACGGGGGCTGAGGCACGTGGCCCTGACTGCAGTGTTGTCCTACCTGCGACAATTCACCAACAGGACTAAAGAAACAGCAAACTAGAGATAGCTCCAGCATTCGGGCTGTACTGAGGATCTTCACCACCTCTTCACCTCTCTTCTGCCCAGATTAGCCTCAGTGGGCAACACAGGATGAATGTATACATGCTTCTGGCAGCGAAAGGCACAATTAAGCTAATTTTACCCTAAAGAGTTCCCATTCAAGTGTCTTGGAAGTGAGAGAATGGATGACAAAAAATGGGACAGGGTGACACAAACTGCTGTGACACTTTATAAGTCCTCTTGTCAGAGTCGTTGCACCTTCAAAGTTTAACCTGTTTATATGATGTTGTACACCTCGAACTTCCCTCCCTCAGGTCGAATCCCAGGCCACAAGTCCTTTGGCAGCCTCCTGAACTCCACTGCTTCACCCTCGGTGCTTGTGACCTATTCAGGGCAGGTGATCGATGGAGAAGTAGGAAGATGGGTGCCCAAAGAGTGTTTCTGCCATGACCGTTGTCCTTGGCAGTAGCTCCTGAGCTGGGTGATGAAAGGTTTACACAGCAGCTGGACTTCAGTCGAGTTTAAACAGCTCAGTTCTGTTTGCACGGCTGCATCCCAAGGTGCTCTGACGTCGCAGTGTCGCGGAGGGCAGGGTGAAGACACGTGCGCGATAAAGGAATGAGGGTTGTGCATGAGGAAAAGGGTCTGTAATAGCAATGTTTTCCATTCTGTGGCTGGTTGTCACTGGAAATGCAACTATTCTGGAGCCACATATTTCTAAGACAGAAATAGGGATCTGAGGGATAACCTTTTCCTTTCTCCCAGGAGAGTCTCAAGAGGTGACTTTGATTTAGAGCTCGGCCAGCCTCCTCCTATTGAAACTCCTTAAATAATCTACATTTCCTTCTTTTCTTAGCAGAAAACCTCCTTGTCTTTAAATATCTGACAAAGATGTGCTGGCAGCACAAATTCTGAAATTCCTCCCAGCCAGGAACAATCAGGATGAAAACGTGGGTTGGAGCCTTGGGGCTGGAAAATAGCCTCAGGATTTGCTTTGTTGCCTTGGGCCACTACAACCCGGCACCTGGACAATAATTATGAGCAATGTTTGCGAGGGAATTTGCATTGCCCGCTGACGGTGAAGAGTGAAGTTCAGGAGCAGGGCATTGTTGTTGAGCTGGTAGCATCTAAAACACCTATCTGGATAACCACAGACAAAGCTACTTCCACAGGAGTTCATTTTTTGGTTCATTTTTCACTTATTTTTTCCTTTTTCATGCTGCTTCCAGCTGGATTTGAGCACTGTGTCCTTTTATCCCCCTTCTCCATCCATCTGGCAGAGGTGCAGGGAGGGGGTCGGCTGTCCCCTGCCAAACCGCAAGAGCAGGGTGCGATGGAGCCGGGAAAGTGCCAGGAGCTGGGAGCTGACAGGAGAGTGATGCATGTGGGAGAAGGAGGGACAGCTGATGTTCCTGAGTCACTGTGGTGGCTGACAGGGCCCTTGCAGCTGGGGAAGGGTTAAACTTTAACCCGCCAGACTCAAACCCTTCCCCAGTCCAGCGAACGCCTGTAGTACCAAAGCGGAGCCTGAGCAAGGAAGATGCTGAGCTGCTGGGCGGCATGTGGGTGAGAACAAGAAGGAGATGCTTTTCCATATTTCCCCCTCAGTCTGCTGGGATGTTGCCCTGAAGGACAGGAGGAGCCTCCGGGAGGGTTTCTGCCCCATCCTGCCTGCGTGGGTGCATCTTGGTGCAGAGCAGCCTTGGAGAATGGCTTTGTCCCTGGGTTGTTTCTCTCTTTCCTGTCTCTGGAAGCTGCAGGACCCTGATGAATGACTCCCATATCCTGATCAAAAAGTCTCCCTAACAGTTTTAGTGTGTTTGTGTCCCCCTAGTTAAGATAAATTAGACAGGCTAATGAGACTGATTAGTCTTTAGCTGTGACCCTTGGCCTTTAGGATGTACTTTGAGCTAATAGAGAGAATGGGGATTATAGGCTGTGATAATGTGCTTGTGTTGGCCTTTTAAAGGAAAACACATTTATTGCTACTTAGAGGAAATTGATCTAATTGTGCTGGAAGTGTTTCTATGGACTGAACATGGAATTTTTATTAAGTAGGTGACTCAGGTTCAGCCAAGATTGCCAGATTCGAAATGGGCAGGAGATACTTTAAGAAGATGCCACCTGGAAACCCCTCTGGCTGCCTCTCCAACTGATAACGAGCTTCACTCATCCTGACTTTGATCTGCTGCTCTGCATGTCAGACCTCGTAGGAGCTCTAGGAACTTGGACTGCAATCCCCAGGTCTCGTGGCTCAGCTCCAAACTAACAAATCATCAAAGACAACCAGTTGTGTTTGCATGTTTACTAAGGGTTCAACTATTTGAATCCCTTCTCAATCTGCAAAACAAAATGGTTCCCTTAGTTACAGGGATCCCCCGAGGCAAATGAGGAAACAGCATCATGCAGCCAGTTTTGAGAACAGCAGGGTGCTCAGGGGCCCAATCCTGCCCTAAAGATAAGGTTTGATTTCATAGCCCGAAGCCTCACATTTTCTGCTTCATGCACAAAAGAAGCAGTTGTGCTCCTGAAAGTTTTCTCCAATAATATCAGGTGGACTAATAAAAGATACTGCTTCTTCCTATAAGCCTTTCCCTTATGGGTTCATGCTCTGGGTGGGTCTGATCCTCCCTTCGAATACATTTGGAGGGTTTAGCTGGTTTCGAGCAAGCTCTGACGAAGAGCTGCTCTCACATCTCCTCTGACAAGTTTTGTAAAGACAAGCAGTTCTGCTGGGGAGAGAGCGCAATACCGCAGTGGGGAAAATCTCTGCTCATGGAAACTCTTGCATCTGGGGCATTTAGAAGAGCTCTTAGAAATACTTCAGACTTGAGGGAAGCCTTAGCTGGAGATCCCAGTCAGCAAAATTCAGAGGAAACAAGAACAAAAGGACAAAACTTATTCCTACCAGAGCTTCCCCTGCCTCCTCGTACACGGCGATGCAGATGCACAACTATCGTAGAATCATAGCATAGTTTGGGTTGGAAGGGACCTTTAAAGATGATCTAGTCCAACTCCTCTGCGAAGAGCAGGGACACCTTCAACTACAACAGGTTGATTAGGGCCAAGTCCAAGCTGACCGTGACTGTTTCCAGGGATGGGGCATCTACCACCTCTCTGGGCAACCTGTGCCAATGTTTCATCACCCTCATTGTAAAAATTTTCTTCCTTATATCTAGTCTAATCGCCCACATGGACATCGACTGGCACGAACCGCAAGAACTTTGGTGCTCTTTCATACAATTCTATAGGTACCAAACACCACGCAAGCACTAAGGAAAGGGCTGAGCTGAAGAGGTTACACTTGAAAGTGTTATTTTTCCACAGGATCTGTAAATACCGAAGAATGTCTCTTCTCATTCCTATCCTGCAGTGTGGGTCCACTGATACTCATTTGTTTATGCACATGGGAATGCACATAATTCTCTTTCTTTTAGCAGAATATAATTATCGCAGACTGCAATTGGCCAGGTTAACAGCATTGGTGCATTTAATCTATGGTGAAAAATGGCACCTTTACCGTGTATTGCTGGAAGGATCAAGAGCCTGGTCCTGGATGAAGGCTGCCTGTTAGGTGCTGTATCAGCATAGAGGAGCAGCAAGGCCCTTATCATCATCAGCAGATGAGAAGACATCTCCAGGGGAGGTGAGTTGGTGGGCTCTCCAGCAGTTAGAGGACCACCAGGTCCTTTTCCGCTACATAACACTTTTTGTAGGGTGGTCCCCTTGGATCTGCTTCCTGGACAAAAGCAGATCCTGGTCTTTTCTGAAGACTGGTTTCCGCGGAGTCCCCCAGATACTGTGACTGTGGAAATGGCAGATAAAACTGTTGTGAAAGAAGAAGAAAACCCCACTCCCAAACTGAAACCCAACCCCCAAAAGCCATACACTACGATTATAAACAAAGGCAAATAAAAATGAACCATAAAATACATAAATCAGTGAACATTAGGACAAAATAATGGACTACATTAATAAATAAAATAAGAATGATTTGCCTGCCCAGAACAAAGCACCAGGGCCCTGCCAGCCCATAATGCTTCTCTCTGTTTTTCTGCTGAGAAGCAACGATATCTGCGCTCTTACTACGAAGCTTTGGACAGGATATTTTCAAATCTGTAGAAGCCCTGGGTCAGGTCCCCAATGCAGCCGATACAGTGCAACCCTGTTCTCCACCTGGCCACTGCCTGCTTTGTTAGAAAGCATCACTTCACGGGGGATGGCAGGTTACCAGGATGCCCTGAGTGGAAGGTGGAAAAAGGGAAAAAGGACCGATCGGACCCCACTCTGCTCTGCCTGACAGTGGTGTGAATGCACGGAAAGTAATGGTACGTCGTCGACATTACACCAGGAAAACCAAGATCAGAAAGCAGCACTTTTTCTTATGTGAATTTGATATCACAATTCTCTGTAAGGACTAGGATTTTGTTTTCTGACACTGTTACAGTCAATTTTACTTGCCAGTGCAAATAATAGGAGTCCTGCTTCTCCTTAATCTTCAGTCCTGCTTTGGGTTTGGGTGGGTGGAATTGTAAAACACTTTGTGCATCCTCACTGCAGAGGGTGCAAAATGCTGCTGCACCAGAACAGTGGTGTTCTTGGCGCAGGTGCAAATGACAGCACAAGCAGTGGGGAAAACAAGCCAAGGTCAACACAGACATCACACCTCGCCAAGGCTGGAGAAAGCGAGTCTGCAAATCTTCTTACAGTGGAAGCGCCCAACTGAGATGCATCGTAGCCAGTACCAGGCCTGGGCTCCCAGCAGTAACGACCCACTTGCTTTGCATCTGGACCACAGTGGATTTTTGTAAATGCTGTTTGACTCTACTCACATCTCATATCCACCCTCCGTTTGCTAAGCCAGGCTGAGCTGGTGTCCTGGTTGCCCAAAGCTTCATCTCTAGGTCACTGGAAGTGGCTCTCTTTCCAAAGAACCAAAGAAAGTTAGGTGTGCAAATCCCCCTGGGCAGCCTCCTTCCACATGTGTGATGACCTAATATTTTTTCTCCATTTCACCAAAATCGTGGCCGAGCACCTGCTCTACAAAACACAGCAGTTCAGCAAGCTGTTTCATTCACATAAAGTCACAAAAAGGCTCTGGGTAAGTTGCAACGTTGCAGCTTGTAACCCAGGTGAACCCACACAAAAAAAATCTGGTTTATTATATGCAACTCCTTCCCCTCTGACATCACCATGTCATTAATCAGGATGATCCTTGACACTTTCCGTATTCAAGCACCTTGCAGTAAATAGTCTTATCACTCTTTTACAGCCATGGCAACGGAGGCCTGACTCAGACAAGGTCGAAGTGGACCCGTGGGGCCGAGAGGACAGGAGTTGCCACCTTCCCCACCTATGCACTGGTCCCTCTTTGCTGAGAAGTGATACAGCTGATCAAAGGTTTGAGCCACAGCCCCGAAGTCAATGGAAGGATTCCTCAGCAGCCACAAATCACTTTATAATGCTCTATCGCATGTGATAAGTCCTGTACTTTGCCACCTTTCCGTGCAATGCTTTAAGATGCTGAGAAACCAGAGAACAGATGTAGGAGCCGATCCTCAGCCAACATAACACCAGCTGACATTTGGAGTGGAGCTATGACCAGTTACACCAGCTGTCCTGGTGGTGTCCAAATTAAATAGAAAGAACGGCCAACCTCCAAATGCAGCTGCCTCAGTGGCGATAGTACTGAGATTCCTTAAAGAGGACTGCAAATCGCGGCATCACAGTCCCTGTTTGTTAAATATCTCTGCTGCAGACACCCAGGAGAATGAGAGTCCTGCATGGTGTTTTGGAGGTTTACATAGAAAAAAGCAGGAACGATATTTAGAAACAAATCCGTGTTACTTCAGCACTGATCCTGCCAAAACGCACTGGAATATGGCTGTGTGAGCACTGAACTGGGAAGGGCTGATCATGAATAAGGTTACCTGTGAAAGTGAGCTTCAAGGAGCAAGCCTGTTAGCTGATAAGCCTGAGTATTTTAAGTAGGAACTTTCTTGTCTTTACTTAAGGATGTTCCTTTTCACCTTTAAGTGCAAACTTTTGTATTTTAGTCGAAGTTTATGCCAAGTTTCAGGAACTTTTGATGAACAAGCTTCCATTTTGAGTAAACTGTTTGGATCAAAAAATTAATATTAACCATTCAGTGTTTCTTTTCAATCTTTGCAAAATGGCCATTTGTTTTTTTCAACTCAAATTAATTTGGCATTTCAAAACATCCTTTCACTTTAATTAAAATGCTCCGAACAGAATGGAAATATTTTGCTTGGCCCAGAACAGACTGATGTTAACTTTTCAGAACTTAGAAATAAAAATTTGAGGTGATCAAGCGAGATAGCTGCCTTTTGACTTCTAGAGTTTTTCTTCAGCCTTATTTTGAGGGAATTACTGGTGAACGGAGAACCCATACTTCCTCATAGCTCAGCTGCTGTGACTCTGTCTGCAACCTCTGGACCTTTGGCAGATCTGCCTGGTTATAACAGCCATGATCCACCTGCCATGGCCCTGCTACAGTACTCCATTGGTGGGACGTGACCTAACTGGATGCCCAAGAAATCTGTTCACCTACATTAGCAGCTAGCATTACTCCCACCATCCTGACATAGCAGTTTTCTCAGCTCTGAAGTGCTGCTATTTACAGTAATACAGACCATGGTAAATTGTGCCTTCAAACGTTTAAATTCAAGGGGAGCTTTACAGATTCTTCATCTCTCCTGACTTGCTCTTGCGTCTAAAGGTCTCTACTACCTTTATTTTAACTTGAGATTTGTTGGTGAAAAACCAGGACCTTTATAGCATCTGCCATTCAGCATGATGGCAGGCAAAGAGTAGCCTCCAGCTGTCAGTAAATCAAATGGAGTTACATCAGGGTTGATGTTGCTTGAAATTCTTGCGTCAGTGCTCAAGAGCCAGAGAGGAAAGAAAAGGCAAAAAGGGAGTTTGAGAAAGAGAGAAGACAAGATGTGCTGCTGATTTGAACAAGAACAGTTGCTTCCCTGCCCCTCATTGGCATGACTGATTTAGAGGTAGGTCAAGAGCCATCCATGAAGCTATCCAGCACCCTTTGATTATCAGTGGGATTTGGGTGTCCAGCTTCCTTTTGGTCTCGCAGTCTAATGTTATCGCCATTAGGTGACTGGACACTGTCCTGTCTGTGTGTGCTGAGTTGACAGAGGTCTCAGTCCATAAGGGGCTTTTCCTTATAATAATTATATGTAAGGTCACAAAAGTGGACCATGTCTACATCCAAGCTTAATCACAATAAGCGCAGACTAGTCTTAGCGTGTTGGTTTTTGTGGCATAGGATACACCCATATCCAGACGTTAGTCTTTCCATCCCAGTCCTTGAGCACTCTGTCACATAGAGAGAAATATCACTATATCCATCACACCTGATGAATATTCCCAAACCATTCATCTGTCTGGTCCTGTGAAATGTGCTTTATTTAAGCCCAAATGTCACTCTGATCTTGGCATTAGTTGACTGTTACTACTGTCACGTCTTTACTCCTTCTCCTGGCTTATCTGGCCTGTTAAATACCCCCTGAATTTTAAAATATTCCATATCAGAACTGGAACACAGAATGTGGACAGATACAACAGTTGTTTTGTGTTTTGTTTTGTTTTGTTTTTAAATTACGCTTGTACAATGAAACAGTAAGCGTCACCTTTGACTTCAGGAAAATAAAATATCAGCACAGAGACACTGTAAGCATGTAAAGTTTTGGGATCAAAGTCAGCATATTTCCTACTGTTTCTAAGAATCCTTTAAGCTGGAATTCCTTGGGATACAAGCAATGCTTCCAAAGACAGCAAGAATTGCTTCAAAATGGATTGGGAAGTTCTGTCGCTGAAACAGCTAATTATTGGCAGAGAACAGAGAAAGGATCTGATGCTGCAAAATGCAGAGTATCTGTAACCCCTGGAAAAGTCATTTGGGTGTTAGGAGCCTAGAACAGGATTGAAGAGTGACCAAGGTCTCCCAAACTGCAATGTGAGGGTTACAAGAGAAGGCTCAACTGAAATGCTTGTATGCAATACTCTGTGGCGGGCAGAAGTGTCTCTGGATATTCGTCTTATGGAATACTGACTCAATTATACAGCAATTGTTAAAAGAATGTGTTTCAGGATCATTAAGTCCTTGGTTGGAGGCCCCTTTTTGCTAGGTCCTTTATGAAAACAGAACTAAACACTTACAGCCTAAGCTGTTTGGCGTACTCATCTTGCTGCCAGTTTCTCTAGGATAATCCTGTGTCCCAAACCACTGAATTTTTTCTCCATGGTATCAGAAAAGGCTCAAATCTTCCTGTTACCCAGATGAGGATCGATGCTGGCCTTTGCACTGAATTTTGGTCCTGGTTTTGAATGGCAATGCCCAGTGGCAAAGGAATGGTTTTATCTTAACACAGGGGGATATTTCCTTCTGCTCCTCATAAGTTTGGTGCCTGTGTTTGATCTCTTATCAATAGGCAATTTTGGGGTGAAGTGAAGAAAAGAATAATTATTTTTTGCTCCAAGCAGTGAGTGAAAGGCACTGGAAGCCAAGCAGCTGCTCCACGAGCAGAAGGCTCCCTTTAGGAGCCATTTTCAGTTGTACACATACAAATCCACTGCACTTTATTGAAGACTGGAGAAAGAAATGGCCAAATCCACATAAATAAATAAACAGAGTGACTGCCATAATGTACACTAATTTGGGGTGGTTCTGTGTTGTTGTCTCTCTGTGTACAGTCACTGGAGTGAAAAGGAGATGTTTTAAGTAAAAAACTGAGTATCTATGGCAGGCAACTTGAGTACAGGAAAGATCAAGGTTCTCTGTTAAGGGGCTAGGGGAGAAAAAACCATCCTTTGAAAAGATGAATATTTGAAAACGCCAACTGCTGCAGCTACTGCAGGCATATTTACCAGCACTCTGCGTCGGGCTGGAATCGATCTGTAGGGATAGGTTGGTTGAAAGGAAGCAAAAACAAATGAGGCTTCTGCTTCTGGGATCACACTGCACAGACCGAACAACCGGTTGCATCCTCTCCTCGGCCAGGGGCAGCAGGAGATGCTGTCAAACTCTGACCCGGAGCTGAGCACCTGTGTCCGTAAGAAGAGAAATGCCTGTGTGCCACAAGGGCTTGTGAGAAAATGTGTGGCATTTCGTTGGGATTCCTGGTGCAGGAATTAAAAGAATTTTAATTGTGGAGAACTGTAATTTATTTGACATAAAACCACACAGGGAATTTGAGTTTTGGGGGACTGACAGTAGAAAGCATTTTCAAGAAAGTTTAAAAATAAACTTTCTAAATTTACTTTGCCCTCCTAGGAACCTGTCATTTGTGACTTTAAATACCAAGTCACACTTTTGCCTCATCACTGTTGCTATTCAATAGACGGGGAACTACACAGAAAAGTGCGATGTCTCTGCCAAAGGACTTTACACTTGTGGAAGCTTTCAGCTGCACAACTGCCCTCGTGGATGCAGAACAAGAGCAACCTAGAAGTAGTTTTACTGACATACCTACCTGTTCCTGTCCAGGTTTGTTTTACTCATTTAAACAATGCCAGTTTTGAGGTCGAATGATCAGAAAACAGGCCTAAGGCACCTCTGTAATTTGCAGTTTGTTGTATGAACATTCTGGTACCAATACGCAATGTAGCATTTCCTATGAGATTAATCCCTAGAGTAAAGGATATGTAGGGTTATACTGATGTAACTGTGTTCATACTGTGGCTTTCTGGGCAGAGCAACAGTAAAAAAAGAATAAAAAATAACACTTTGAAAAACTCATCAGCAAAAAACTCCAGCACGAACCCAGGATCTGAGCCTTGAATTAAGGCTGTGGGGCAGCACCGTAAGATCACTGTGGCAAGCCCTGGCCGTACGATTGAGCTGAGCTGTGCTTTGGCCGTGCTCTCGGTGAGGATGTAACTTTGAGTAATTTTGGCATCCCAAAGCCTCAACTAATTCCCACTTGTGTTTGCTTGTATTTTTACTGGCTGTCTTTTCCACTTCTGCCTCTCAGATTACTAGGGCTGGTGACAAGGAAATATGGGAATAGCCACCCAATCAAATTACAAAACATTAAAAAGGTCAAGTGCATACAGGTTGCTTTCGCACCATGAGTGGGAATCAGATTTCCTTGCATCTCAGTAAAAGTGACAGATAGTGTTAACCAGATAAGCAAATGGGAGCTTGTAAGTCTAAAAGCAGAAATAATTTGCCAGTGGATCTTTTTTCAAGTAAAAGTGCATGACGGTTAGATTTCCTTGAAATTTCTGCCTTATGGATGAAAAAAACCTGACTGTATTTTTGTGCCTTCCTCTGCCCAGTGTGGTCCTGGGACCACATGCATGATAGTTACTGCAGGTCTGCTGATGCTGTAGGAAGATGGAAAAGGAGCAGTAAATTAAGGGAGTAATTGCCCTGGGAAAATACTACTTGTAAATCTCTTCGTCTGGCAGGAATAGAGATGGGACAGCTGAAGCCCTGACAGATGCCACCTTGATGGTCCCATCCACACACTAACTGTCCCTCCAGCAGCCTGTAGACATTACATCTGTATAGCTTTGTACACAGACAAAGTTTTGGGCAAAGGGGTGGTGAGAAGTTCTAGGTATTGTAACCACCAGAACTATGTAGTGAAAGCTTCACACAGGAGCATGTCCTTAGTAGACCAGACTTCTCTTGAAGAACAATCTAACTAAATATTTTGGCAGGGATTTTCAAAGACATCGTTGGAAGTTTAGACATTCAGGTTGACATTTAAGAGGTATAGACATTCTGGGAGAGCTCAGCTAGCAGGCAGGACCAACTTTGTCTTTACTTGACTGGATGGGCAGCAAGTACCATACCATGGGAAACATCCTGCTCTGCTTTTCTTAGTGATCTGTTTTAGATTTGCAATGACCAGGGCTGTGAGCTGTTTCTCAAAGGTCTTGCTTCTATTTTACCCCGGGATCAGTGGTTCATTCTGGATGTGACACTCAGGATTTTGAAGACTGGTACGTTGCACAGGAGCAACCTTCCTTTTTGGAGACAGCAGCTCCAGAAATAATGTGTAAATAAACCCCTGTCACCTTGACAGGCTAACGTTTCCATCTCCCCCTTCATTATTTATTTATTTATGGTTCCTGAAACCTATCTCCCAAATTCTCCACCCTCACCTTCCTCCCCCTACTTTGTTTTAATGAATTGAGGATTGAATTCTAGAGCACACGCATGAGTCAGAGATGATAAAGCACCCAGTCTTTTGGCAGTCTTGTAAATGCTACGGTGGCTTCCAAAGAGTTAATTCATTATGGTCCGTTGTCCAGTCGACTTTATAGCTAGCAGCAGATTGGAGCCAACTTGAAATGCTGAAGTGGGAATGAAAAATGAGCAGAGCCTTGGTGTGCATTAAATATTTAATATTCTCTCAGTGGGAGGTGTCAGGAAAAGGACCATATAATAAATACTACGAGAGACAATTCCATCACTGAACTCGTCTGTTAATGACCTCATTTGCTTTGACAGAAACATTACAGATGCAGCCTCTTCACTTCTGTGGCCCTATTAAGCAGCCACATTCCAGTTGGAGAGCAAATTCCTGCTTCTGCAACGCGGAGGAGTGGATCGGGGTTATGATTGTCTCCTTCTCCCTCTGTCTGTCTCCTCCCGCTCTCCAGATCTGAGGCATTTAGAAAGAATTTTGTGTGGCACGAAAGGTATTTGTGGTAGCTGCGTGATTCTGGCAGGGAAAACAACAATTTTATCAAACTACCTGGAATACATGAACTCAAAAAGTGCTCCCTCTAGCCTGAGCACCACTGTTAAAGGATCTTTGGTTTCAAACTAAATGCAAGCAACTTGTTACCTCTCTTCCACTATTCATGTTTGAAGAGTTCTCAAAAGTATTCCTGTGCTGATGGCTAGAAGCCAACTCTACATTTCACACCTGAATGTATTAATGTCCAGTTCCGATGCAGTTGATCTTTGCCAGGTTTCCCTTTCAACTTAACTAATTCTTTTCCTGTCTGGGAAGATAGACCCTGGGATGATCGCATCACCTCTCAGTCTCTTTTTTTACCTGGTTAAGCAAACCAATCTCTTCACAATTGTCTAGAAAAGTTCTTGATGGTCCTCAGCATCCCAGTAAACTTCTTTTCTTGTGTCTCAGCTTCAGGTGCTCTTCCTGAATACAAATAACTGATGAGGTTTGAAATGCTTAGTAAAATGGCATTAATTCCTGCTTCTCACTAATGGCAATTCCTCTCAGCCAATCTGTGGGTTACACTGTATGGCCAGCTTGAGAACCCAGGTCTGTCTCCTCCATGGACGACCGCTGGGTTAAACATGAAACTCTCACTATTAGTCCTGGAATCCAGGACCATGATTTTTCACATTTTAACTCATTTCTTCTCCTCCTTGCTGCAGCATAAAATCATGTTGAATTTCTCTGAACTTCTCATTTACAGGCAATATTAACTTATTCTTTCCTCCAAACTTTTTTCTAAGGCTTTACACACGACTGCAAGACTTTGGCAATACTCCTGTATTTGTGCAGTCTCTTTTTTCCTCCTGTTTTACACAAAAATAAAAAAAATTTGCTCAGAGAACTACAATTCTCTGTAGTTTTTGCAGACCATTATATGTAGTAGGCAAAAATACAGATTGAAAAAATGAAGAGAAAAAATAGCTGTTCATCTTCGCTTCAGATGAGGTACATACTTGTAGGCTCAGACTCTCTGCTTTGAACGTCTGGGGTTGACAACACTATTCCCCTCTGTTTTAAACTAGCAGTTTCCTGCCTCAAAGAGAAACTTGAATATAAGCATATTAAAAATCATAAAGATGATGATATTAATACAGGGACCTTAGAGACACCTGACAGTACTAGAGATCTGGACATCTGAGCTGCTAGAGTGGGAGTCCGGAGTCTAAGCCCAAATGCCAGCATCTTTGATTAGCTTCTGCATTTTGGGATGGATTCTAACCTTGTCGTCTTCCTCCTTTCGTAACCCTGCCTGAACGATGAGGCCCGTGGTGGGGGAATAGATGTCTGTCCTGCTGCCCGCCTGCTGCCCTGATCACGCCTGCTGCGATCAGACGTGGAAGAGGCTGTTTGCTGTGCATGGCATGGGATAAGAGGAGGTTTGGCAGAGAGAAAGGTGAATCTCCTTCCAATGCTGCTGCCTACATGGACCGTGGGGATGTGGTTCAGTAGGATGCAGGGGGAGGATGCCGAAAGCAAAGCAGCTAGCTGCAGGCTCAAGGAGGAAGAGAGATGGGGAATAAAAAAAAAATAAGCTGGGCAGAAATTGGAAGGGAATGTGCCTCCCGCTCACGTCTCAGCTCTGTGTAGGCTGCCGTCAGATGCCACACATTCTGTGCATTACAACAAGGCAGCTGTTTGTAGCGCTGGATCCGTGCAACAGGGAGATAAGGTTCTGCCTTTGTATCAGAAGCAGTTGCAAAGGGGCAAAAAGGTCTTAGAACAAGAAATTAGTTCATTTGAATTCTCTCTCTCTCTCTCTTTTCCTTCTTTGAGCCAGACAGCAACGGCACACTCCCTCCTCTCGTACCGTGCAGGCATTTTTGCACTGGCTTGTGGTACCACCAGGAATTTGTACGGCTGCCTCCAGAGACCATGCAAGGTGCGTGGGTGCATGGTGGAGCTCCTCTCCAAGGGGACCGTGGTCCCAGGCCTTTGCTCACAGGGCTGTCGGCAGTTTTTCTCCAACAACCACGTGCTCCATGATGAAGAGCTCCTGGCTGTGAAGGTGTGGAGTTGGCACAAAGCTGGGGTTGTAGCTCTTGCTGCCAGGCTGTGGTTGAACAAGCTCATGGCTACGGCAATAGGACAATAACAGGCTAGAAACCATGCTGTAAGATGGCACAAACCATCCATCCCATGTCCAGGGTGGGGAGAAGGAGAAAATACCTGAACACATTGTGTTCAACTGTGTCATGACATATTCATAGGCAGGAAAGATTCAAATGAACTTGAGCAGGCAGCCTTGGGCATGACATAGCTACAGTCTGAGTGCTTGGCTCTGCAACCTTGATGATGTTCTTTTAATGTAGCTTTTAAAAATGCATAATATAATATACATTGTCTGTCCTGTCTGCCTTTTATAGCTTTAGAAAGTGAATCAGGTATATGCTCTGACATACGGAACCACTCTACCCCAAAGCACAGACAGACACTCTGCCACCCTCAAGCACTTGCTGAAACATGCTTTAAGGTTTAGGTTTCCTCTTAAATAATTATCACCTCCTCGGTAAAGAAATAACCCTTCTTGTCTTCAAAACTCTGTGCTAATATTTTTTTAGTCTTAGTTTTTCAGGAGTTTAGCAGTTCCTTTGCAATCAGCTCATGGCAGTTTCTCTGGTGCTCGTTGCTGGCCACGCAGGCTGGAAACCTGTGTGTAAATCTGGGCAGGGCTGCAGAAATTACTCAGTCTTGTTCCTGCCTGTGTGTGAGGGGGGTAGAAGGATGAAACTCACAGTTCAGATGGAAGGAGAAGGAGGATACATGGCAGAGAAGGAGATAAAATAGCTCTCAGAGCCCAGCCTGGGGCTCCAGAGAGGTGTCCCCTGTTCCCCAGCCTGTTCTGCCCATGAGTTATAATCCTCGAGCTGGCGATGCTGCTGCCGCAGGGCCCATGGAGGCTCCAGCCCTCCTGGCAATCTCAAGTCTCCCCAGGGCTAATTTAGAGAGGTCACCTGTCACTTGTGTAAAGGTCACCAGAGGTCTGTGCTGTGGACAGTCCCCACGTTCCCGGGATGTCACATAATCATTTTATTTTACATCGCCTCGGTCCTGCCAGGGGAGGGGAGGAGGAGAGATGAGACTGCGAGGTCAGCAGCATCTTTATGGATGGCGGAGTGAATGTGAGGTGAAAGGGATCGTTGCTTTTGCCTCCCCAATAAACCCCTTTTCTCTGCCTGAACGGAAGCGGCAAGGAGCTGTTCTGCTAATTTATATTAATTCAACTCCATTAATGATGAGATATCATCTCTTCTCTCAGCAGGAGAACCATCAAAAGGATTTAATACTGAGCTGCTCTTTTGACAACCCCACATTACAGCCTGCAGCCACTCCGTGGCTGGACTGAACCTTTCCCCAGCTACCAGCTTTTCCCAGGGCCTCATTACGAAGGGCAGTCTCATGTTATTATGATTATTTTTGTGTGAGTCCTCATCCATGCCTCAGCATTGCTCAGGCACGGAGGAGCAGGAAAGCTCTCTGCAGGGAAGAAGGAACATGGCACATGTGCCACATCTTTCCCAGGTTGGTGATAAGCAGGGGACATTTCAAGTAGGAGGAAGCCACAACCAGTGTCAGTTACCATCTGCTCTCCCAGGCAGCTGCAGAGTACAAAAACGCCTTTTTTTTGGAGCCAGGAGAGGCTGATGGCCATGGGGAGTCTCCTGCCCCACTGCTTGGGCAGCAATGGGGAGCAGCACCCTGTGATGCAGAGCCATCCTGCCAGCTCCCCTCAGACTTAGCGACTGCATTGCCCTCACCAGGGATATGCCAGAGGTACAAGCATCTGAACTATCAGCAAATTTTGCTTCATGAAGCACCGTGTCAATGCAGCCTGGGTTTCTTGCTTGATCGCCATGGGGCTCCTGAAGGACAGGCAGTCTGGTGTCAGGCTGGTGTAAACCAGGTTGCTGTGTTCGGAGGGACTAAACTTCCCACTGGGATCAGATCCCGCTGCTATCGCACAGCAGAGAACAGCACTTTGGGTTCACTGCAGAGAAGGGGAAACTGAGGCAGGGGTGGGGGGGAGGCTCACTACCCCTTGGTGCGGGGCAGCTCTGGAGCAGGACCCAAGCACCAGCTCTGGGGGCTACTGGGGAGCAAACCCCAAGCCAAAGCAAGAACAAGTTGTCAGTTTTACCCCGTGGAGGGGGCAAGCCATGCCACAGGGATGACCATGGCAAGCTGCGGGGGCCGGGGTGGTTTTCCGACGGCCCCCGGATCCAGCGAGGCTGCTGGAGGCTTCCTTGTTTCCTCATTCGTGTCATGGCGGTAGGAGACAAGACTTTGTGCTAGTCATGTAATTTAATTTCTCTCTTTGCTTCTGGCTGATAGTATTAAAGTCCTGGCCTCTGAAACACACATACAAATCTTTTTTTTTTTTTTCTCTTGCCGTTTTTAAAAAATATATTTATATTAACATATTTCCTTTTGAAACTGTGTGAGGCTGTTCTCAAAACTAATGGATTTTTTTTCTCCCCTTGTCTGGGCCAAATGTATTCAAATCTTAACTCAGTTAAGTCAGAAGATTCCTATCGTCTCAGCAGGGAATCCCACCCTTTATTCCACAAATCAGCATCCTTTTTATTTGACTTTCTGATCTCCAAAGGAAAAGGGATGCTTTTTTTTTTGAGGGTTTTTTTTTTTTTTTTTTAGTTTAACTCTGACGTTGATGTTGCAATGCTCTTTGATAGCCAAGAACACAAGGACTGACTGCAGGAGCAGCTGAAACTTCATCAGGAACCAAACTATAAAAAGAAGGGATGCAGAGTGGGGAATGGTAGAAAGTGATACTGTTGAAACAACCCTTTGAAATTTCCCAAATAATGTTTGATCTGTAAGTCCCTTAAAGCTGCTGCAATACCTTTAGTATCCAAACAATCTTTTTTTTTTTTTTGAGGTGGGAAGGGCAGGGAGGAGAGGTATTTTAATATTTTTTTGGTGATGCTCAGAAGAAATAAGTCTAATTTTAACCTATAATGTTTCCACCTGGAACATTTTTTTTACATACGTTCATCTGGGATTTAGTAGGATTCTTTAATAATTTTTTTTTTCTTCTTGTCTGTTTCAATATTCCTTCGTTTCAAAGGAAGAGCAAAAGAGACACAAGAGACCAAAAGCTGAGGAATAGATTACTCCTGAAACACGCTTTAGTTCTCCCTTATCCACCCCCAAAATACCGAGCCACTGGAAATGAAAACATGAAACAGAAACTCTCAGAGGTGAAGGAAGGAAGGACCCAATCTTTCCCTGGGGAAAAATCAGCGCAGTGGCATCGAGTTGCCCGTGGGATGCTCCAAGGCAGCTCCGGCCTCGAGATGCTGCCCCAGCCCTTGGCATTGCTGCTGCAGCGGGGTCCGTCGGAGCCCAAACCGGGCTGGATCCCTCAGCAACGGCCACAGGGAAATGGAAGAAGAACTGGTGAAAAAACTTAAGGAGAAATAGGTCTTGAGGGAAAGACATGGGGCATGTCCAGGCTGTGGAGCAAACAAGCCTTGGGGGGCAAAGTGACTGCTTTAGTCGACGGGATAAACCTGGGAGACATTTGTCTTGTAGGTTTTTTTTTCTTCATGAAGGGCCTAGCAATAGGTTTGAGTGGTCAGAAATAACATAAAATAGCTCATTAATGTCACTCCTGTACCTAGCAAGGGCATAGCAGGATATTTTTTTCAGATCCATCCAGGTCAGCAGGCCATGTATCTGCCCCATGATCTTGCCTGGTTTTATAACTTCCCCACATTAATTTTGGGTGTGTACTCAGGAACAGCTCTGGAAAAGATCTGTGTGACTCTAGGTCATGCTGAGGAAAAGGCACACATTTTTCTGATGCAGTAGAAAAAGCTGCCATCTAAAATGTGCCAGAAAGCAGGGCACTGGGTGCAATTAGCATCGTACCATTTCAGAAAGCAACAATTTGAACAGGTCAACTCCTTTGCAGATTACTGAGGGAGGGGAACATGCTGCATTTACAGTATTCATCCCAGCTCCCTTACCCTCATAGGAAAACATCACATAAAAGACCACGCAGACTAGATGCTGAGGAGCTTGCCTGTTTCTTCTGCAATTAATATCATATGCAAATGAAATGTTTCCACTGAAAGTTTGCAAAAAGGGAATGCTGCCACTTACTACCGTCTCTGCTGAGCTAAAAGGTTTTTCGCAGATAACATTTTTCATGCGGTGCTGGTGTGCTTTACATTTATTGAGCCTTGGTAAAATGTCTGTAAATCAGCATTGTATAGATTCGACGTATATCCAGTTTGCAGGAACTAGCAAGTCACAAAGATTAAGATAATAGTACAAAACCTCTTTGACTGACAGCGTCAGAGAGATGGATGCAGGCTCCACTCTCCCTGCAGCTCCCACTCAGTGCAATGGTTTTTCTCCCTCCATTTGGTGTCTTCAAAAATATCGGGCTGCTGCTGTGATATCGGGCTGTTAAGGACTGCTGTGCTCCACTGCGGAGACTTCTCATGGGAGATGGAGAATTGCCTTTGCACAGCAAGTGCAAAGAGATCAGGGTGGCCACAGCATCCCTGAAAACCAGATCAGTTGCTCCTAGATACACAAATTCAAGACTTCCCACCTGTGGGATGCTCAAAAAATTTGATGAAGACCCTGGGGACAGGGACTCCTCACTCTCTGCCTGCAGCTCACAGCACTTGCAACTCTGGAGGGATACTGAACCCCAGGATGGTGAAACCCTCAGTGCAGCTGAAGGTCTGCAACATATGAGTTCCTTTCCAGCTGCTGGCAACTTGCCTAGTGTATTAATGATGTGCTAAAAAAGGAGGAACGGGCAAAGCTGCTCTCTGCCTGTCTCCTGTGAGCTGTCACCCTCCACCACCACACACACACTGCAAGCAACTTTTCAGGGCACTTGAAAAGAATAAAAAAGATTACTTGAAACCGCCTGCTCACCTCCAGCAGCAAGGTCTTGCACACAGGCTGCTCTCTACTAGACTTCACCAGGAGGGAGTTTTAGCCAAAGCACTTAAAATTAAAATTAATATTAAAATGGAAATCTGCATTTCTGAACAAGCAGATCATGACCTCCTTTGGAGCAGAAGCGTTTTCCCTGCTCGTGTCTTGGGCAGTAATGTACCCTTGCAGGTTCCCATTTCTAAGCTGGACATTTGCTAATTTTGGTTCTTCTAGTGATTACGAGACATTTTAGAAAATCTCCTTGCTGTGAAAAGCACATTGAGAGTACATTAGGGGAGATGGGTAACTCTTCTAAGCACGGTTATATGTGAGAAGCAGAAAACTATTCAAGAACCAATTCTAGCTGCAAATAGAAATGGATGGTATCCACAGATGTGATAAAGTAGGATGGGAGTTGCTGGGGTCAGCCTGAAGCCACAATGATACTAGGAAGATGATTTAATATCTTAAATCAGTAACAGGGAAGACAAACACTTAAACTGGGCATTTCCTAAAGAAGTGCCGCGATTAAGAGCCGTTGCATAAACCCTTGCAGCGTCAGAATGGGGCATGTTTCTCAATCTGCAGCAGTTGTGAAAGGACTTTCATATATTTATGATAGTCCTAAGGCGGTCTAATGGGGCTAGTCCAGTGGGTGGGAATCAGCCTTGCTGGAACTCTGAACAGAGATCCCTTTGTTCAAGATCTGAAAGTCAGTGCTATGACAACAAGTTTAGTTACAACTACTCTGTTTTTGCCTGTGGTGGCCACAGGGATTGTCTGTAATGTCGATAAACCAGGCCAGGATATGATATCCTTCAGTTCATATCTATCCATTTCTCTCCCAACAAGGAACTCCCCCCCAAAGCCCCGGTTCTTCTTGTCTACCAAAACCTTGGGCAATAGTATCAGAGAGAAAGATTATGATAAAGAAATAAATAAAGAAGTCTAATTTATGAAGCGACCCTTTCAAAGTGTTAAACCATTCATAGCTTTATGACTACATATTAATCTGCTCTCATTTATTGCTTTGTAAGGCTATTTTGACAAAAGTTCATTATCAAGACTGCTAAATGCTTTTAAAGCATTGATTGGGGGAATTATTACATCACGGTGATAGACACAGTGTGTTAAGATGGATTGTAAGGCTCGGACCATCTGAAATTTCCCCCCTTTTAATTGGATCGATCCCCAGAATAAACGAAGTTTAATTGAATTTTCAGGAAAATTGAGCAGTTGTTTTCAAGTCTCTGTCAATACGCATTATTTCAATTACATGATGATAAGCATAGAGAGAGTTTGCAAACAGCCTGGACGGAGGCGGAGGCTGCACACCAGAGAGATTCTCTGCACATGCTTGGCTTTTACTTTCTTTTTCCAGGACGAGCTACATTTCCCAAAAGCACATCAGCAGGGGCAAGGGTCCTGCTCCTGCAAGCCAGATTTCAGGGGAAAATTACCCCTTGTCCCTCCATTTTCCCAGCTTCATCTCCTGCCTAGCACTCCTTCCTCAAGGTTCCCATAGCCTCTTCCTTACAAAGATGGACAATTTTCCATACGCAACCCAAGCATTTTGTTCCAAGACCTCAAAATGACTTGGAAACATTGACCAAGATGTGCTGGCTTGCTGCAGTGAAGTTAAGAAGCAATTGCCCCGTGGTGTCTATCCTGTTCCACTCCAAAGCAAGCAGACACTTGTCTCCCAGTCTCTGCAGCTTCACTGCAAATTTTGGTATCTCCATGGGAAGTGCTGGTGAAGGTCTGTTGAAGTTAGCATCGGAAACATGTTCCCTTTTGAGGACAGTAACCATTATTCAGGGAGTGGGGCAGAAGAACAAGGGTTCACCTGCCAGGTTTCACTACCTACACCTGTAAGGCTGCACCAAGCACAGAGAGGTCATGAAGCTGAGGCACCCTTCTGCCACATGTTGGGACAGGATCCCCGTGCAGTAGGGCATCCCTTTTAAAAGAAACAAATGCCATTAGCTTGAGACTTTCTGCAAATTTCTGAGCTCCTTGGAAATCTTTCCTCAACTCAGAAATATTCCCTTCTCCTTCACAAGGACTGCATCTGGGGAAAAAAAATAGGGGAACCTTGACCAGAAGAAGAAGAATTTGGCATCACTTGGGAATGAACAGCGTTGATGTAGAGATGCTGAATGAAACGTTCTCCTGGCTTTCCGTGTGTTTCTTTGAACATCCAATTAGCAGAAATTCTTTGCTACAGTGTTTTTCTCCTTCCTGTTGGTAGAAACCTGGTCATGGTTCGGTATCAGCCACAGTGTCCTGAGATGCTCTCTGGCAGGGTGGTCTTCATGCCTTCCTGCTGCGAGGCTCCCTTACCCAACACAGCTGCAGTGGTTTGAGAGGCAACTTAGATGAGTCATTGTCTTTTCTGTTTTTCTTTCACTGAATATCCATCCAAAAAAATTAAGATCCTCTGCTAAAGAAGACAATACCATATAAAACCTCTCCACAGTCATAAAAGCCCCTTTTCCCCCCTTCTCTTGCAGTCCCAACTCACTGAAGATTGTATGAATTGTGGGGACTCCCACCAGAGGAATACAAGGTGCAAACGAAGCTGTTTCTCTTCTCCCCCCCC
>NW_009625101.1:16514-42014 GCF_000690535.1 Cariama cristata | reverse complement strand
CCCCCCTTAACAACGCCTTTCTGTGTTCACCAGGGGGTACCTGCCCCAGAGCACAGACAGAAGACCCTGGCAGTCCAAAACATTATGGAACACTTGCAGCCCCTGGGATGGCTCAGAGTGCCCGTGCTGAGCTTGATGCACCAGTTACTGGTGATACTGGGTGCTTTTTAGCCCATCTCAGGCCTGGTGATGCCAGTGGGAAGGCAGGACACAATAGCAGCAATGCTGGGATGTCCCCACATCTCCGGAGCCAGGAATGAGTGGCAGGAGGTGGCTCAAGCTGCATCTCTGGTCCCATGGAGTCCAGGCAGCATCTTCCAAAGCTTGGCAGTTCGTGGTTGCGCCCTGCTTCTGCAATTCACCTGCAATGCCCCATTTGATCCTCTTTTCATTCCGTCTGCACCGTTCCCCTAACCCTGAGCAATCCGAGTGACACCCAGCTTTCCTTAGAGCTACAATTAGAGGCAGGCATGGGGCAAAGCGTGCTGGCCTCAGTGAACCGAGGGTCAGGATAGTTCCCTCCAGGGTTCCCTGCTGCAGCCGACAGCCGAGGCATAAAGGATATAGACGTTGTTATAGATTCGTTAGTTATTCATTGTAACAGCGTTGATCCTAATGAATTCATTTGGTATTCATTGGCTGTCACGCACAGTTTTGTAAGTCTTCAGCTCTAATTTAGGACAATTAAAATGAAGTGTTAGCAAGCAATGTTTCCCCTGCATTGCACAATCTATAATATTTTCTTTTCAGGGGAGGGATGCAGACTAACCCGGCTCATGCCGCTGATGTTATCAGGGAGTGAGATCTTACAGCTTGATCCTGCAATGCTTAATGAATTAATACAGCAGATATAATTTTCATGGGTCAGTGTGTCGTGCTGGCCTGCAGATCTGTCTAGATTAGGCCTGACTAATTGAAAAATACATGTCTTGGTTTGCTTAAAAACAATAAGCAGATATCTACCAGGGAGAAACGTACAAACAAGATGCATAAAAGCAAGCCAGCGATTTGTCATATGCTTCATAGTTCATGTTGTAAATTAGACGATCTTTCATAATCACAGGGCTGGGGGAGGGGGAGAACCCAATCAATTTGTCTGTAAAATTCTAAGTCCTTTTGAAAACACAATTGAAATATAATTCCTCTGTGTTTCCCAGTTAATTATCATTTACAATATTTCTGGCATCAAAGCTTTGCTAGCATGGAGGGATCATTTCTTCATCACAATACCACTTTCAGGATTCATTTATCTTGTCTTTTAGACTAATTATCCCCAAATTCACCAATAGACTGTCACACTTACATGCTCCAATAAATGTAGTTTTAAATCAGCAGCTTACTTTGCTGCAGTGGTACAAGCTTTCCTGAATTGTGTCTAACTAGAGTCATTCATCTGTGATCACAACACTAAAGGGAGAACAACAACATTAAGGTTTGTATGAATGATCATGCTTATTTATATGCAAATACGTCTGACAAATCAATAATGTATGATTTAGCTGTTCACTGTGCATTAGTAGAAGTGCCGCCAGTCCCAGGTGGCAATCTCAAAAGGATCCTCAGCTCTTCCCCCTCCCCGTCTCGGTCTCACTTCAACCGGCGTCTCCGGTGAAGTGGCTGCAAAATCAGCTGCTACCTCATCCACGCGTGCTGGTGGGACCCGCAGCCATCCCAGGGTGGAGTTGGGAGAGGCTGATGCTCCCCTGGGGAGACTGGGGAGGGGGAGAGACACTGCGGGAAGGGCTGTGGGTGTCCCGGAGCACCCCGGGATGGGATAGAGCTGGGAGTGGGGAGTTAGACAAGGAGAAGCACTTGGATGGCAGCATCTGACTTTCCACAGACTGGGGTTATCATAGGCTTGTTCCTCCAGATTTCAAACTGATGTGAAGCATAATAACACCCCAAGCAGAACCAGCCCTGTCCGTCAGTCTCACAGCACTCCTCCATCCTACTCCTTTTTCCTATCCAGAAAGCAGCTGCCCATATGGTTTGCCTCCATCCACTGCAGAGAGTCTGTCACCCTTCTCCAGCTGCACCGTTTATATGGCCCAGCTTCTTCTGCATGGGTCTTCCCCACAGTGAGGGCTCTTTTCTCACCCCAGCCTCATCCCCTCTGCTGCCCGTGGCTTTTCCTTTCTGCTCTGTAACCCCCACGGGGTGATGCTCTGCCAGCTGTGCAGAACCAAGCCCTAGGGTTTTCTACACCATCGTTCCTCCCAGAGTGGTGCTTTTCCTCCCTTCCCAAGGTCTCCAAAACATCAACTCTCTTTTCTCAGACAGAAAAGGGGCAGGAACATTAGCGGGTATGCAGCAGGGTGTTCGCCATGTCCTACACCTCACGTGCACTGCCTGAGCACACCACGGTGCATCTGCACCTGCCTTGGGGACCAGCACTTCCCAAGGCTCCCGTGCACTCCTTAAGAGCAAGTTGGCAGGGTCTAAGAGATAAATGAGATAAGTAAATATTAGATATCTCTGTCTTGTATCTGAGTAAACATGAATGCTGAGCTAGATGTTAATGTGGTGTAAATGCCTGCATTTCTTCTAGAGATGTGCTTACGGCAGTGGTGAACTGGGCTTTCAGCTAAGGCCAGAAGCAGTTTATGAGCCAAGAAAGAAACCCCTGCACGTAGCTATTGTTACTCTTCTTGCCGTACCCTCCAGGCTGAGAAGTAATTGTGTCCTCCTGACCAAGGCAGACTGAAATGCCTCTAACAACATGGTTATTCAGTTGGCCAGAAACAGCTGGGTGCTGTGGAGCAATGTAAGTAGTTCTCTTTCTCCATCCGGACCCCCCAAGCCACCTCCGGCAAAGGACGAGCATGGGTCGAGAAGGCTGTGCAGGTTCCCGTGCAAAGGGAACGAGCCGTACACTCTGCATCTGGCAATCGGCCGGGACAGGAGGCTGATATATCCACCTTACAGGACTCCTTGTCCCACCGATGTCCATCTCCATTTCCCCTCTGCTCTGGGTAAAGATACCCACACCTCCTGTAAGAAAGTACAGGCAGTCTGTCCTGGAGCCCTTATTTGCCATGACAGGTGAAAAGAAGAGCAACTTGAACAACTGCTGTGCCGTACACTCTGTCCCACGGACAAATTGCTCAGTTGTTGCCAGCTTTGGAAGAACTGCTCAGCAAGCTGTGAAAGCAAGCAAGAAATCCCAGCGTACACAATGCTAGGGGGACGAGGGGAGGAGTAAGTTTAATGGCCTGCGTGAATTGTCAAGCAAACCCTCTGCAGACTTCAGCATCTTCAGTGGCACATTCTCATTCTGACACAGAAGCGACATTTATAGGTCGTAACTCTGAGGAGCAGTTGGTCTCTCTGGCACTATTACACTTAAATGTGAAGGGCTTCATCTGCTGACTATCACAGTGGAAAAGGCAAGTTGAGCAGTTAAAGTAACAGTTCAGGAAGATCCCCCAGGGATGGAGTGAGCAAAAGAGAATAATCAGGCATTTCCACAACTTGCCTCTGTGGTGTATTAGTTTCTGGTGACTAAGCTGCTTTTAGCTTTCCCAGTTTATTTTTAATCGTGTCTATAGAATATACTGCTCGTATTCCCATTGCATTTATAATTATAATTGGCTATCTAACTAAATAGCCTACAGATCTGTGTGCTGGGAAACATGCTGTGCAGATGTGTTTGTCTGTGCACGCACACACAAACCTGCACATCCGCACACCCCTGCCCTCACACATACCGTCTTAAAAAAACTAGTCGGGAGATTGAATTAGCTTAGAAATGGAGCATCTGCACAACCAATAATTTCATTACTGGTGAAAGCAGGAAACTGTGTTTCTCAATGAAGCTCAGATTATGAATCCGGTCATTTGCATTGGAATTTTAATAGGTTTGTACAAAAAAGGACTGGTACACATCAGTTCTTCTTTGAATGAGGCATAATGTGAGGAAGATGCTGCACACTCTCACACAGACACTGGACAGAGTAAGAGGCTGCGGCGTGCTGCCGGCAGGCACATCCCTACCAGTTCTGCAAAAAGCGGGTGAAGAATCAGTGTCTATGCTCTGCTGGGCCATTCTTTCCATGGAGAGAGCAGATTGTTGCTTTAAACAATTTAATATCTGTGCCATATCTGGTGACTGACACTCTTTACTATGGGGAGACAATAATGACAGCCAACATTCCTGGGTTTGGACCAGTCCCCTGAGCACAGCCATGCTGGGCTGAGATCTGAGGGGCTTTCATGAATGAGGAAGGAGGATTCTATGAGTGGGTCAAGTCTGAATGCTTGGATAATCCACTTCAGAATGAGGATCCATACCCTGAGATCCAGTCCCACATGGACAATGATGTGCAAGCCCCATTTTTCATAGGGAAGAACCAGCTCTTGCTTTTATATATGATTTTCCCCTTCCATCCACCCAGATTGGTTCACATAGGTGGAATCATCAGCTGTTGCAATAGTTCTGCATTTTGGATGATGCTTTTTCTGTGGAGTCTGGGCCTCCTTGCAGTCCTAGCAAGGCTGATGAGGCTTTGCGAGTGCCCCCCCTACAAGCAGAAATCCTCTGCAACTCCCTTCGGAATGATGGATAGCAAGACTACATCTCCCAGCAGCCCCAGGAAGGAACAGGATGAGATTTTAAGGGTGGACTTGATTCTCTTCCCAAACAAATGGCACTTGGAAAGTCAATCTCCGATTGGCAGATTATACTTTTTGTTTTCAACAGTGCTGAGGAAGTTAGCAAGAATGGGAAAAGACATATATTTCATCAGTTTTGCAAGAGATTTTGTCAGAGAGACACATGCACGCACAGAAATCAGGCAGTTTAGCTCACATCTCAGTCTGCCTAGGCTTTTCCTGCAGGGTGCTTGGTAATATGAAATATTAAAAGCACCATGTCCTTTCCTTCACATATTTCTTCATATTCAGTCTGGCCACTCACTTGATATGTAAATAAAGTGTACCACCACTCTATAAAATGCAGATACCCTGCATTATTTAAGCTGCGAAGGTGATGCATCATCCGTTATGTGGCTCATTGGGGGAGCCCTGCTGTGTATTTGGCAATAAAGCCTCAGAGCGCCTCATCAGAAACAGCAGTTGGTCCAGGGGAAGTTCATTTATGCATGAAATATTCACAGAGCAACAATGCAAACCTTAAACATCAGTAATTGTTAGATTTCTATTGCCTCTAACTAGTGTCTCTAAATTATTGCAAAAGACCAGCCAATTTGCAAATTACATATATTTGTCATGCTCTTGTACCTTTAGTGAACAGACCATAATGGTGATAGCATTTTTAATGTACACAGTCACTGAGCCTCCTTTGGAGAGCTAGCCAAAGACTAGCTCTTTAATGGGAAGAGCTGGCCAGGTTTCTGGAGAAAGTCCCTGCTAGATTAACTGACTCATTGCCTGTGATTTTTTTCCAAATGTTTATCTCCAGCTTTTGGATTAAGAAGAAACTTCATCCAAGATGGTCCTCCCACTCTCTGTGTGTCTTGGAGAAATTCTGTCTGATCACGATACTAGTAACATGTAGGGCCATGACATGAACAAGCCTCGCTCAGATTTTTGCATGAGTTTTGTAATTCAGTCCTTGCTGATAGGCTATGACCTTGCCCATGGCCCCATGGTCTCACAATTTTGGAGAAGGACCTCTGGAAAAAGCAGCCTGAGGTTCTGTGATGAAAACAACAAGGCAAGATGAATGCCTGGTGTAAGCCTCTCAAAGACTGCAGAGTTGTAACCAGGGATGACCCATACCCGGGGAGATGTGACAGGGTCTGTTTGTACCACCCTCCTGGTGGCCTCTGAAAGGAGAAAGGCGATAAACAGATCCACTTGCTTTGAGCTGTGCTGGGATTAGCAGTGATGCTGATCCAAGAGTTTGTGAAATACTCTCTATTTCAAGCTGGGGATTTTTCACCTCCCTTTGGCCATGTAGAGCATGAAGTCTGCCTGCTAACTACAGCCAGGTGCTCTTGTCCTGCCTGTCGTGTGCGTACTTTATTTAATGCCTGTCTCTGTCCCTTCGCCCCTTCGAGAAGACCAGCCAGAGCATGGCCAGCCCAAAGGGATCCTCTCTGCTGGGAGCCAAATGCTGCCACAGCAAGGGAGGAATTCATTTAATACCTTCAGATTCATTAATATCCCTCCCTTCACGACCCAAAATAACAACTGGGAGATCAAAGGGTCAATTAACACTCACTGTCTCTAATCTATCAGCAGATTAATTTCTGAGTTGCTTTATGACTGAGTGTTCCCTACAAAAGGTGTAGAAGGAAAGTGCTCTGCTCCCGTCTTTCCTCTTCCTGGTTAATATTTAACAGAAGTCTTTTAATGTGCTCTTCCATTTAATACAGTAATAAAGTATAGCATCACCTTTGACAAATCTCTTCCTTTTCACAGAGGAAAGGGTGTATTTCCCCAGCCAACACCGTGCTGCTTTATCTTTTACACTGTGTGTCTCTTTGGGAATGGAGGCTCCTCCGTCAGGTTGATAAAACACAACCTCCTTTCCCCAGGCATATTGGTCCCTCAGGAGGAATCGTTAGCTTTGCAGAGGATGGCGGCCAAGAGCATCATTTCCGACTGTGAGACGTGGGTGGTGTTGACTTTCCATGTGTCTCATTATCCCAGAAGAGGTTAATGGCTGTGGTGGCATCTCCTCCTCCCCCATGGATCTCAGAGTAATCTCCATGTGGGCTTTGATCCCTTCTGTGTAGAAGTTGCTGCTTACTGACATCCATTGCACATGGTAAGGAGAGGTTTCTGTACCTTTAAATAACCTAGAAACATCCCAGACATGCAAAGGGCAGTGGGGGGATGAAGCTCTCGATGTGCTTTTGGAGGCAGGGCAGGTCCCCTGCTGCGAAGTTCACTTTAACTTCAGAAACACGATCTCAGTGCAAATTTTGCAAGTGATAGTCTTTACTTCACCTTGTCCCTGTGGCCTTGTCTATGCAAGGGGACAAAGAGGAGCGTTGCGAGAGTATGTGAGCTCAGAGACCAGCACTTCATCCCCACCACTAGCAGCGAGCCTGGCTCCATCTCAGGCTCAAGCCCTCAATGCTGCACTTAGAAGAGCAGAGCATGGGATATCAGCCGAGTGCTGGGCCAGAGTTTCTTGACTTCATCTGCCCCAGGTTGCAAGAAAGAGACCTTCACCTTTCATCAAGGTCCTCAGCATCCTCATTTCTCCCCCTCCAGAGCTTAGACTGAGGGATATGTGGACAACTGGATTTTGAAAGTGGAGTTAATTAAAATGCATGTGCTGAACACGCAGTTTAAACCATGTCAGTCCCCCACCTGTAAGCAGTATGTCTGTACCTCCTGGGGGGGTAAAGACAGATACTCCAGAAATTTTGCAAGGCACCAATATTACAGGAAAAGGGGCCGGGAGTGCATGAGATGACTGGCTTCATCTTGGCTCTCTTCATAGGAAGGAATTACATCCTCATCAATCTGAGCGAGGAGGCAGCTCAGGACTGGAACCTGAGCAGCAAAATGGCACCTTTTGGCCACCCAACAGGAGATGACAATAAAAGCTAATTAAAAAAAAAAAAAAGCACTGGAGTTTTTATTCACTTAACGAAATGAATTTCTTGTACAAGTTCTGAAGCTGAACTCTTTCAAAGGCATTCACTCCTGACTCCAGGTTTCTCTTTGACTTGTTTTATGATGTTTGCTGAAAGTTCAGAAAATTAAATCTTTTGCAGTTTCAGAAATGCACATGATGGATGTGTTTTGGGATTCAAATCAAGGGAGGGAGAATGCTTCTTTAAATTATTAGTTTGGCTTCTCTCCACGATGCTGCCGCTCTGTTAATTAAACAGCGGACATATGTTAAGGCTGTTTTACAAGCATCTGGAAAGAAAAATTAACATTTTTTATCACTGTCACTGTAATTTCTTAACTGTATGTATATGTGGACAATATGAAAATTAGTTTCATTTAAAAGTTAGAGTGGTTTGCTTTGATTAGAAGACAAGCAGGATGATGAAAGGGAAGTCTGATAGCTGAAGAAGAATCTGGCCTGGAGAATGCTAGACAAAACGTGATGCTTGAAGAGGCTGGTCAGTCAGGGTGGAAATCTAATAATGTGCATTTGTATTAAAACAACCATGCTACACATTTCTGTTAGCCTTTTCACGTCTCTGAAGGTAATTTCCAAACAAAACCAACAGCACTCTATGGAGCAGATTTTGGATGGTCATCTTGGACTCCATGCTGTAGCCCAGGCTGGTTGGCTTCTCTCATCCTGCAGGTCAGGACTCCCAGAGCATGGGTACACCAGCATGAGGTCTTGAGTGTTGAATCTGGCACTTAAGTACAATCATTTGGGCCCTACTGTTCCCTCTCGTAATGCCGCTTGCACAAAGTCTCCCCTTCTAGAAGACTTTCCTGCTGGAAAATGGGGAATCTCAAGGCTTAGGTATGAATAACAACTTGGCCGTGGTTGCACGGGAAACTGTGCATGGCCTCTTTCAACCACGCATGTTCACTTTCAACCTAGATGTGGAGACGAAGAGGAAAAGGGAGAGTGTCAAAATTATTGTCTGAACTTGATAGCTGTTTTCATAAATTGAATGCAGCAGAAAGCCCTGCTCTGGCCCGGGGTGGGGGACCCTGCTCAGGCTGTGCAATGCGCTGCACTGTGTAAATTAAACAGTATGTTCCTAAACTGACAGGTTGGACAGACTCCATTTCCAGGATTCCCAGTCCACACTTGCTAATTATGGCAATATGTTGTTTATCAGTGAAGAATTGTCCAAATCCAAATTTCCCTGAGTAATGAGGTACACTTAACTCCAGCTGGACAGGATAGACCATACAGCAGAACATGACAGGGATTGCTGCCTTTTCCCAGGGCTGGGAAAGTCACAGACTTGGGGCCAAATTTGGGTCAATTTACTCACATAAACAGGCTCTATGAAATTAATGGAGCTATACCTAAGAATGAAGATCTGATCCAGTAGCCACTAAAATCAATGGCCCTTTCACAGGTTTCAGAGGCCCTGAGATGGAGCATGAGGTGAGCAGGATTTGGTCATGAGCCTGCAAGAAAAATGAGCGGTGAGATATCTGCGTAGAAAATGGAGAGTACATAAGATTATTTGGAGTTTCCAGCACCTGACTGACTTATATTAATTCCTTTTTCTTTCTCCTTTTCTTGCAAACAGAAAAGTTTATCTTCTGCAAACTTTTCTTTTCAGCCGGAGAAAATTCAGAAACCATTGAAAAAGCAGGCTGGGAGCAGAGTGTTGTTCATTTATCCACTCTGCCAACGATCACATTCCCCTTGAAATCCTAACGAAATCATTAACACGTCTTGGTGAAGGTAGCACTGAGTCTTGCAGGAGTGGCAGAACCAGGTCCTTGACTGGTTTGTGACCGGCCAGTGTGACCAGCGATGTGGCTAATCCAAAACTACCAATTATGTTTTCATCTCTCCATAACCCCCAATTTCTCTATCAGTTTTCTTACAACAATAAAAAGGATAATCTATTCACGTATCCTACCAACAATGCAGCTGGGATTTGTGCTTTAAACCGGGTGCTTGTAGAGGCTCTGACTGAATATACGTTAGCTGACTGGTTAACATGTGTATCTTGGTCCTGTGTGCCTGTTGTTAAAATAATGAATGCAGGAGACTGGACTGTCAAATGAATTAATCTTGGGCTCCTGATGATATCACAAACCACTAGGGCTTCACTCTCACAGGTTGCAGTTTCATCAACCCCCCTCGCCTATTGATTTATACCTACAGAATCCATCCTTCTCCCTATCCATTATCCTAAATGCAACGCTAACATACCAGAGAAAATCTATTTGAGTTCATTTGAATTTTTTTTTTAGCTCCTGAATTAATGTTTTCTAAAAGGGTATTTTAATCAGGCACTTTTTTATTAAAAGAAATATTGCAAGAATAAAACACCATCCCCCAAGGTTCAGTCAGTTATGGCAAAATAGCGTATTTGGCTCCTGCTATCCCACTGTGCTTTTTTTCCCCTTTGCAAAATTAGCAATGTGAATTAGATCCAAGAATTTTAACCCTATTTGACCAGTGAGAGTTAACTGATGAACACAGTTAATTTATTTGATGAATCAGTGTCAGGGGAATTGGTGAGTTTTTTTTCATTCCTTCTAATAATATAAAACTGCAAAGCTGCAGGTTATGTTATTAGTTTGAATTATCCTGTTACAGTGATTAGGGAGATTTGCCTTTTTCTGCTTTTATTGACAGGGTGTTTCCGAAAATAAGCCTTTGTATTTCTGCATGAGATAAACCATGTTATTTTTTGCAGGTGGTGCATGGCATCATTGTCAAAGCAAGTGGACAAAAATCAGCTCTAGACTTGTTATCAGTTTGCTTGCTCATTGCTCTATATAAACTTTTTAATCCTGTCTGGTTTGCAAGACTGTTACTTCCATTTAAATCACATTTTCAAATTTCCCATACACAGAAATTTTACTAGCCTCTTTTTCTCTCTTCTCATATTGAAAGCTGAGGTTTCTAGACAGTCGTTTGTTTCCAGAAATTAGGGCTTAAAGGAAATCACTATATATCCATCTCTCACAGTCTGCAGCAGCGTCATGGGACTTAACAACATAGATTTCCCTGAAATGTTTGCAATATATATTACAAGCCAAAGCCTGCAAATCTAAAGCTTCAAATCCAGCTTTTCCCAAATGATGAAGACTAACACTGAGTGCAATCGCTCCTCTTTTTAAATAAAATGGAACAACTGATTTTATCTTATTCATCTTTCTAGTGCCCTTAGAAAGATAAAGTTTACCAGCATCGCATTATGTATCTCTGTATACTTACATAGCTATATGTATAATACGTGTCCCTGCGTACACACGGAATACACACACGTATACTGGCATGTTTGCAGGGGGTCAGCTCAAATGCATGCTCAGAGGGAGTGTGAGGGGAGCCACATTGCTCACAAAAAGAAAAATCATCTTAAAGCAGGTGGACAGCAAGGAGAGGGAAAAATGAGACTACCTGGACCTCAGACACCAACCCTATAGCTCCATGAACGCAACTAACTCAAATCAAGTGCCTAGCAAAAACAGTAGTGAAGCCACCAAGGCTAACCGAGCACTGGGATCCTTCAGAGGACTCAGTTCAGATTTTCTCTGGATCACAAAGGAAATCTGGTGGAAAAGATGTCAGTTAAACTATATCTGTCCAAATTCTGTGCTAACTACGCCAGCACCACCTCCTCGTTTGTATGAGAGATAATACAAGTGTACTGGAGGGATGTTCAGGACAGGTTGCTCAGGTCCCTCTGTCTGGCTTCATACAGGATCTCATCCCAGGGATCGTGTTCTCTGGATTTTTTTATTTGTGACTACAGGAACCACATCCCTTTCCCAGCTGTGAGCCACTGGCTGTTGTAGTAGCAGGCTCTTTGGAAAGGAAGTAGTAGGGACGTATTCCTCTATCTGTATCTGGTCTTAATTCTCTGGGAGCCTCACACAAGAATCCTAGAATCACGGGAAATGGAAAAACAGCAAGGATTAATTGGCTATTTTTTGGAAGGTCGTGAGACAGAAAGTATTGTCCCTGCTCAGGCTGAAACTACATACGGATACAAACCAAACCCCAAGTCTAAGTATCCCCAAATTCCAGTTTGGCTCTAGATTTTGCCTTAAGCATTTGTTGGTGCAAAGTCCTGCCCGTAGATGGCTGCTAGGTGGGACGTAGGAAGGAGAAAGAATTTGAGGAAAAAAAAATACAGCTATGGGGACTAGTTGGTGAATTCGTGTTTACTTCCTGAACAATTTAAATTAAATACTTGTGTTGATTTTTATTAAAACAGATTTCCATTTTCTTTAAATTTCTTTGTAAAGCACAGTCTTCATTTCTAGCTACAGTTTGCTACAAAAACTCCTACTCACAGGTTTTTGTGTTATTGAAGATCATTAAAAGTCTCTTCTGCTGTTGGGGATACCACCTTACTTACTTGTTTTACTTGTTTTGGCCAAAGGTAGTGTCCAGTTTGAGCTAACATGTAACACATCTTTCACTTCCAAGTGTTTGGTCACTGCTGCAACCATAGGCTGGGAAAAGTATTGAGCATACTTGTAAGGTTTGCAGAATACTTTCTCCCTGCATAAGAGTCCTTCACTGTCACAGTCTTTGCCTTTGCGGGTTAATAAAACCATCTATCACACTTCCTGATGACAGATGTCTAAATGTCCGAATAATACCCAGCACAGAGAGCTATGCGTTTTGACAGCCAGAATCAGGTTTCAGAAGAGATTGAGACGACTCCAGAAGTGAATGGAATGCACAGATGTTAGCAAGCCTGTCCTTCTGATTAAGTTTGCTGCAATGCAGAAGGTATAAATATGTTCAAATGCTCAGAAGGCCATGGGAAATGAGAGACTGCATTTTAGCACCCAGCACTTTTTAGTCCCAGGGTAATCCTGATTTTAAGTACACCTTTTATAGACCAATCTGGCTGAATTGTTCTACAAGTTAAATGAAGCAAAGACTTTGTAGAAGTATTCTGGCAAACAATATAATGTATCACTTAAAGAGCTATAACCAAGCAAGTGGAAAATGCAGCTCTTGTTGCAATTTAAAGCAGAGTAACTGAGGTTCATATTTAGCATTTTATTGTGGAAAATGAAAATAAATATTGGTAAGCAAATAGGCACTGTACCCAAGCACTCTCTGCTACCCAGAGAGCAACGTATGTTGTTGGGTGACAATCATCCAGGCAGTTTATAACTCTAAGAGGGATTTCTGTGGATGTTTTCTGCGTAGCAGCAAGCTGGTACTGTGCAATCCCAGTTTTTTCTTCCATGGGGAAAGAGGCTCTTATTCCTGAACTCTGGTGCTTCAGTTTTTGGGACAAAGCTATCACACTGCTGTGGAGTCTCCTCCAGCCCAGAGATTGTGCTGAGACCTGGGAACAGCTTGATCTGACAAGAGCCAGGATATGTTTCCGACTCACAACCTGCCACATGCCCTGGCTCTGAGACTCCTCAGGTCTTGCCTGAGGATTATAGACCTATGGATTTCGCACCTTTCACATCCCAGTGACTTCACCAAGCACAGATTTCCACTTTCTACAAGGAGAAGGGACTTGGGAGAAGTTTGTCGTGCCAAACTTTGATGAACCGCGGTACAATTTGTGCTTAATTGGACCGTCAGTCTCTTGGAGCAGATGCCCATGAAACACAAGGAGGTCGTCGTCCTACACTGCCATAATCCCTCTACAGAATAATATCAGACCTGAGAGAGTTTTTCCCTAGCAAAGAAATCCCAGCAGAGGAGGAGCAGGTGATAAATGAGAGATAAGGGAACCTCTCTTCAACACTTGCGATTTCTCCCTCCGTTCCAGGGCTTCACCAGCACATCCTAATCGGTCGCTTCCTGGAGTCTCAAAAAACTCATGGGGGGTTGGTTCCAGCTGCTGGGTGTCTCTCAGCAGCCATCTCTCGGGCAGGGAAAACTGACACTCCAAAGACATAACGTGCTACACACCACAGTGTCCCTGCACGGTGCAGCGATACTGCACGGCCTGAGCCAACGCTTTAGAAAGTGCTGCTTCTGAATGACTCTTAGCAAGGGAAGTATCGCATTGATTATTCGTGGATCTATAGCGAATTACATTATTTTATTCAAAATTATACCAGTAAGGCATAACGTTTATGGGACTGGAAATGTCTTCTGAGTGACTGTTCCGGATGTTGGAAGCACTCACTGCCCCAGGTGTCTCAGGGGTCTCTGCCAGGCTGGTAAATCTGAAATCCCTAATTCATTCAGGACTGGAAAATGCTTTAGTCTTGAATGAAGCATCAGAAGAGATTTTTACACCTGGGTTTTCATAGCCTGATCTCAGCAGAAAAAAGGAATAACTCTGGGTTTTCATATGAAATGAGCTCAGGAACAGCTCGTCACAACGAAGCTGTTTGGTTTAGAATTATTCTTTTGAGCACTCACTTTGGCTTCGTTTACTTTAAAAATCTCAACTGGCAACAGCCGCCATCCCTCCTTTCTGAGTCCATTGAGAGAGGTTACCTTGAACTCGTCTTCCCTCTCATTTCCTTTCCCTTTCTTGCAAGCGCTCTGCCTTTCCTCCGCTTTTCCTCCAGAACCATCTGGCCGTATCAGCAGGCTTTGGGCAGAGATGGGCATTGCATTGCGCTCAAAGACCGCACAGAGCACGGGACGAGCGAGTGCACATGTGCACGCGCGTGTGTGTGTGTGTGTGAGAGTGTGAGAGTGTGTATGTGTGTGTGCATGCCAAGGCAGGGAGCTGCTGCCCAGCCGCGTCCTGCAGATCTTTGTCCAGGGCAAACAGCTGTCCTTCCCGCCCAGTGAACAGAAACGCAGTCTTCGGCACACGGAGGGTTAATAGCTCTAAATCTAAAGTACTCATCTGCAATCTCAATTTGCTCAGAGTCCAGCAGCTGCATTAGTTGAGATAATTCTGTCAGTGAGTGCTGTTTGTACCCAGAACATGCCTGCTAAATTTGTTAAAGAATACCCCAGACTAACGCATCATTACACTCACAAAGTCATCTATCTTTTACTTCAGATTAATTCTTTTTTTTCCCTCTCTCTTCACCTCCTCCATAAATCCTGGTGCACTTAATTAATTTCAGTTCCAGTGTAAGGTCCATAATACAGAATTGTTCAAGCAAACACAAAATTAATTATTCTATTTACGGCCTTCTCATTGAAAGGAGCATTTCATCTTTCATAATTACATTTTGGAACGTCCAATTATGAATTCAGACTTCTACTGCTTTGCATACCGTGATTGTACACAAGTGTCTCCATGCCAATGAGAACCAAGATTTGGGTCTTACATTTCCTTCCAATTAGGCTAAATTCAAGTACAGTTCCAGTCTGAAAAACCTTTTCAAGAGGTGACACAGGGAGAGGGCGGGAGATGGAGGGTGCCTAAAGAATCAGGTAAAAAAAAAAAGCCTATGTGAATGCACGTTAACATTTCTTCTCCGGCGAGAGAGATGTCTTTATAACGCAGAACAAGGCTTGCTGTAGCTGGTTCAGTAACCCTACCAGCTGCTACAGGCTTAATGCTACAAGCAAAAGACTTTATCTCGCTCTTTTTGAGATAATGGAAAAATTCCTTGGCTTTTATGCCTTTAAAAAGAGCCTTTGAACTCATGCACAAGTTGGTATATATTATACCCTTGATTTGTGTTAATTATATCAATTTTTAATGCCTTCGATCACGCTAGCTGTTTTCCTCAGAGCTGATTTGTAAGTGAAATCTGAAACTGCAAAGGTTTTCTGCTTGCTGCAAACCTGGGGCAGATGCAAGGTTTCACGTGTTTTTTGAGAAGTCTGGCCCCTGACCATGAAGCGGGGAAGGAAACCCTGGGGCTCAGCAGCTCTGGCTTCTGCCTGTCCGCGAGCACAATCCCTCCGTGTCACTGAGGTCTGTGGTGGGTGTTGGGTTCCCCTCGAAGCTGCAATGCCATGGGAATTAGGAGGGACAGAGCCTGAATTGATGCTTTCTCCAAGGACAGGGTCTTCCACCTGCAGCTACAGCAGGGTTTGGCTCAGGTTTGGAGACTGGGGGATCTGTGTCATGCCCAAAACATTTTTAAGGAAATGTTAATCCTTCCTGAAGGATCTTGGATGAGAGATAGCCGCGAGGTAAACCTTGTGTATGTGTTGTGGGGTTGTAGGAAAGTCTTAACCTGAGTCCTTACCCTTCAATAGGAGAATGAGAACAGGGATGGGACCCAGGAGACCTGGGCTCAAGTTCCAGCTTTGTCACAGATGCGGTGGGTGACCCCGGGCAGGTAATTCCAGGCCTGAATTCCTGTAAGCTGCAGGTAGGAGCTGTGGGCTGGAGGAGGCTGTTTGAGGTGACTGGATGGAGAAAGGGAGCACAGCTGTCGGCGGGCATCCTGGCACGACATCTTCCCGGTAACAGTCAGCTTGGCTGCCTGGGGATAAGGCTACGTCTCCCCCTTCCCTAACGCCTCCAAGCTCCCCGCCTGCTCCAAGAGCACGGAGAGCTGCCTTCTGCATTCAAGAGAGAGCAGGAGCTGAAACTACATCTGGCTAAAGAGGTCACCCAGGCAATCCAATGCTTTTTACGCTCTCCCTCTTTGCATACTTGAGCAAAGGCCATGGTCTATCTGACCTTTTGAGATATCTGGTTTAAAAATTCCCGGCCAGTATAGGTCGAAATGAGCTGTTATAAGAGCTACAAAGTAGCTCTAGAGTCTGCCTGTCAACTTTGATCATGCTCTGAAAAGCCAAAATGTGCCCATCTCCTTTAGAAACACAAATAAATTGCTTTAGCCTTATCTATAGTTTTACAGTGACTGCTATCCTAATAGGATGAAGCGTGGTAATCAACTTTATAGAGCATATTTCCATGGCACACCCATTATGTCATGCCTTGTTTACACAATTGGAATTAAGGATTAAGAGGTACACATACTGGGCAGGGGGCCAAAAATACTTTCACAGGCCTGATTTACTGGCTAGCCCCTGCAAGACTTGGGAACTGTGCGTGCATTGGCTGCAATGGGTTTGTGACTGGCTTCAGCATGTAGGATTTAGCAAATTGCAGCATTGCATCATGATGTCTGAAAAAAAAAATAAATCGAAGTGCCTGGCAGGTGGGTGCTGCATGTCACCACATGAGCTGTGGTGGGGCAGGATGGATGGGACAACTGTTACTGCTCCACTGACGTCTGTTCCTCACCAAACACATCTTCAGTTGCTGATCTGATACCTGGGAGTTAAAACCCTCGGCACAATGCCTGGATACTCGATGAGAAACACGCTAATAGCAATAACAGAGTTTAAGCTGCCGTGGTGTGCAGGGAAGGGTGGCTGGAGCTGGGGAGCATGCACCCACGGGGAGCTGCCAAGTCCTGGTTTGGTACTGGCACCAACAGAAACACAACACATATAAAGAAGACTCAGACTTGAGAGCAAAATACATTTTTCACAGAATTATCCTTTTTATTAGAAAGAGTCATCTTCCCTGCCTGATAACTGTGTGGCTTTAGACACAGAAAGAGTTCTTAACCTTAAATATAATTAATGTGTCATTTATGGCCGGAGAGCAGGAGGGATTGACCATGCTTTTCGCCCACTTGCAGCACTCCCATCATAGAGGATCCGTCCCTGCCTTGCTGAGTATGAAACAGGACTGATGCTTTTTCACCCTTACATGTGCAAACCTGGAGTTTTTCTGAGGTTGTAGAAGGTGGGATGAGAAGAGAAGCAGGCTGAAGGCTCTGAGGCCAGGCCTATCAGCTAGGAAAAGTGTTTCAGATTCACAGAAAAATGGGACAAGAAGAGGGGGCGAGATGGATGTGGACGTTTCCCCACTGCCCACCTCGCAGGAGGATGCAGAAGGAGCAGGAGGGCACAGGCAGCCCTGCTGCAGACCCAGCCTGCTGCAGCCCCTTCCTTCTCTGCTCACCGACGATGGGAACAGGTGCCGATTTACCCCGCGGGGACACACACGTGCACGGGGCTCAGGGCTCCAGCGGCCAAAACCCACTAACTAACCTCAGCCTGAACTCAAGCACGTCTTCACTCAAGTTGGGAACTGTAAAGATATTTGTTTCCCCCTCCACAGATGCTGTTGCTAATTTGTTAGCTGCGTATAAGTGTTACGTTTGCTGGGGGAAGTCAATTTGTGCAGTTTTTAGTTCATTCAGTGGTGAAATCTGCCTTATCTCTTGTGGGAGTGACTTCATGGCTTACACGAAAAGACATAAATAATCTGGTTTAAAAGCTGTTGGAAGAACAGTGGATTTATAGGCTTTATTGCCAGAAGGGGATTACAGTGACCCTCTGGTCCTGCCTCTGGCCTACTATAAGCAATTCCTGAATCAAAGCCCACATCTTGCAGTTGAGCTGGAGCATGGTTTATTTTATTTTTTTTTAAACACATCCAGTCTTGGCAACACTGTTTCATTCAATAACAGAATATTTTTCTTACTGTCCTTAGCTGGCAGGAGTTAATTGCTCCCTTTTGTGAGCTGTGAATGGTTTTGGGCTGTTCCACCTGGCATCTCTGCTTTTGTTTGTTAATTAGGTATTAATTGCAGGGACTGTTGGGGATTTGTAGGTGAAAAGAGCATGTGTATATTGGTCGTGTGCAGGAAGGGGCTGAAATGAATTGAGTTTGGTAACAACAGACCTCGCAACATCACTAATACATATTTTCCAAGGGGTGTTATGGCCTGATGTTTAGTGAGCCACCGAGAGAGGTGAGAAGTTGTTTTGGGTTATTGATTCTCTGAATGTTGTAGCTCAGATTGTGCACTGCTGGTTAACAAAATACAACGTTAACACGAGAAGAGAGGCAGAGGGCTGTTTTTTGAAATATCGAAGATGTTATAAAATATAAAGGGAAATTGTGGAAAACGGGTTAACAATGAACCAGCTCCTCATTTTACTAGTTTAACTACAAAGCTTGGAAAAACCATGTAAAAATGGCCCTTGGAGAAGCTGGCATTGTTATGGGCTGCTAAGAACTACAGGAGAGCTGAGATGGACAGTCAGAGATTTTATACCTTCTGAAATAAAAATTACAGAAGAAAGTTATTTACGGGGAAAAGAGAAAGAGAAGTCAGGAACTCTGAGGAAAGAATACTGAGAAGGACAAGACACTTTAAGGGATATAAAGGATTCTCTTGAGGTGCCTTCCCAAAAACTTTTATGAAATCAAAATACTGAGATGTAATTATTTCAATCATTTTTGATTGAAGAATATATTAAAAACATAAAAAGAGAAAGCTACAGTTGGGTGAATGGATATGACTGAGTTAATTTCTCGACCTGCAGGCTACAAGGCAAAGGCTGTTACTTAGAAACTCCTTGGGGGAAATAGAAAATTAAAAATACCCACTTTCCAGCACTAAGGCTTGTCACGAGGTACAGGGTGTCGGTTGTGGCAGGAAGGGATAGTATGGGGCTACAGTCCCTTGGTCTGCCTTTCTCCTCGGTAGCTGGATTTGCCAATACTATCTGCTGTGGCCATTTTGAGAAAGCCTAAAAATTCAATTTCCAGAATGATGAAGAGGGCAAAAGAATGTGGAAAATGAGATGGGGAGGAGATTTTCAGTGGAGAGCTGAACAATTTCCTGTTTAATAGAATATTTTAATGCCTCTGTGCTTTTGTTATGCTGCCAATGATGTCTCAGAATCCAAAAATCTTGCATGAATTTTAAAAATTATTTTAAGTCAGCTAAATAAAGACATAACTATTACTCCTGATAAACCAGCTCGTGCAAAACCATGCCTTACTTCTCCAGTAATCTTGCGGGACCAATGTTTTTTCTTTACAAAACTCAGGCTCTTACCTCTCTTGCTGGTCCTGCTCTAAATGCTCTCCCTTGTGCTTACTTGTGCTCTCATATCAACCTCCAGTATCAGGGTAGTGTGCTTTTCCTACCCTCAGCACCGCTATTTACCCCACTCTTCAAGGTTATCAGGGGAATACATATTATCTATGATCTATACAAACATCACAAAGTCATCAGGACAAACTAAAAAGATGGATTATCTTTAAAAAGAGAAATATTCTGTAACTTGTATGGGACTTGTGGCTTTTCCACCCTTTGCCAAGAACACCAAAGTATAAATCCTGGGCAATAGGGATGTGAGCCTGTGATGTGTAAAACAAAATCAGGGATTGCAGACCTTCAGTTGTTCACTATCTTAAGTTAATCCTATATAACAGTTTTTGTGGTTCTTCCACTTCACATTGCATGGACCTGGGAGAACACGCCGGTTCTGCTCCTCAGCAATAGCAGCAAAACATCTGGACAAAGCAGTGCATCCACGTGCTTTGCTTAATGTATTGGCTTCCCATCCTTCTCTCTGTCTTTCATTTACGTCTTCAACGGAAGGTTTTACTGTCTTTGTGAGTTTGCTTGTCCTGCCCCCTTCCTCCACACACCCTACAGATTTCTCTGATTTCATGCACAAAAAAGGGGATGGTCCAATGTTTGTGTGAGCAGTGGTATAGCCCCTGGAATGTGTCGGTGGATCAAAGACAGTGACAGTTTTAGAATGTAGATTTTTTTTAAAAAAGAAAACATGTTTATCCTTCTAGAGCCGTACATTCAAACTGATGGTGTTGCAATGTCAACAGTGAGTCTAGGAGACTCTGCTCTTTTACTTCATGTAACCACATGTGAGAGAGCACCAAGGAGTGGTGTAACCATCATCTGAGGATGTGCAGAGTGCCTAGAGAGGTGTATTTGCCAAGGTGATGGTGGCGAAGGCTGCCAGATGAGGCTGGATCCCAGCAAGCAAGTACTCACAGGGCTATTTTCAAAGTCCTTCACGCTGCCATGTTGCTAAGAGATGTTTTTAACTCCTAACAAAGGGTTATGGCAGTGTCCAACGGGTTCTCATTTGTGTACTTGACTTTCATAGAGAGTTTAATTATCTGTAAATGACTGTTGTATCTTGGCTGGGAAGGGTGCTGCATTGGACTGTGACATTTCTGCTGGGTTAGATCCACAGATTATGATCATTATTTTCAGCAGTTTTATTGCATTGGTGATAAACCACAGACATTTTTCTTATAAACAACAAGAAACTTTGACCCTTTTAAGCACTCACTGAACTGCAGAGAACTTGTTAAGCTGTATAAAACTCAGTGAGAAAGCAAAGTGCAAAGTACTACCTGCCTTGCGTTACTCGCAGGTCTATAGCAGTGGCCTCCCAGCAATGTTCCTGGTTTACCAGCGAGCAATGTGGCCGACCGAGTACGTACAGGCACCTTCTGCTTTGGTCATGGTGGGAATCTGTTCCTATCAACCCCAGGAGAAGAGGTCTTCTGGGTCTTTGACAAATGTTTCTTGCTGATTGTGTGTGATACCGCTTCACTTCTTGACTCACTTCTCCTTCACTCTCCTTTCCTCCAAGGGTGTAAGTTTTTCCCAGCATGATGTCCATCCAACCCTTACTCTTCTGAACAGAGGTTTTGAGGTCTGTAAGAGCTCCGAGAACATTTCGTCCCCTGTCTGTTCTTTCTTGTGCTGATCCTGATTAGTCTTTTGGTGGGGATAGCATGACAGGGAACCTCTCAAGAAGAAAGTGAAAAAGAAAGCTGTGGTTAGATTTATAGTTCTAGCAAGAAGGAAGCACTTGCTCACTGCTCTCCCTTACTCTTCTTCTTCTCAAGATGTTTTTTAAAACAGGAAGGATCTCGAGCGGGCTTCGGGCCAGCTTGTTTTTGAACTGTTCTGCAGCTCACGGCATCCGAGTACCACGTTCAACACCCAAAAAGGGAGAAGATGCACTGAGGCCTCACATGAATGCATCTTGGTTTTGTGACTTGGGTACCATCACACTGTGTAACTCAGCGTGTTGTTGAAAGACCGTAGCTGTGAGACAGCAACTGAGTGTTGTTGCATGTTGCAGCAGGTAGTGCCAAAATTATCACAGGCAGTAGCACACGTGGTAGCTGTGTAGTGTCTGCCTCCTACAAACACCCCAGAGTTAATTCAGATTAACTTGGTGTCATGGTAGGCTGTGAACTGGAATGACAGTGACCAAAGGAACTTATTGCAGAAGTATGAGGTGGTCTTAAATTCCTATAAACATAAGCAAGACTGTTTTCCCAAGGAAAATAGTTATAAAAAAAATAATTAAGGGACATTTAATACAAAATGATGTATTTATTCCAGAAGATGTTTTGCTCTGGAAAACAGAAAGTACACTTAGCCTCACATCAAAAAGAATGTCCTTGAGAGGAGAAAGTGTTTCACTACCTCCAAAGGCCAAGGAAAAGAAGACCTCCCTGAAACAACACTGTTTTTCCTACCTCTTCCCTCCAGCCCTGTCCAAGCATTGTGTGAAAGTAATTTGTTTTGGACTTGGGAGGTTCACTTGAAAACCAATGCACTCCTTTTTCCGCAGACCTTACTTAACAAGTTTGCTTCTTAAAACCAGACAAATTCAGTGGTTAGTCAATGCCTTGCTTGAAAAGACTAGTTTAAATTCCTTTGCACATAATATTTTATGATCAGGTATTGGTTTCAGTATATTTCTGTTTATGTTAGCAATGAACTGATTTTTTTTTTTTTACTATGCTAGCATTTTAAGAGACCCAAAGCTCTCCCTTGCTGCCAAAACATGATGGTTACTAAATGATTCTAATATTCTCTCCTTTTATTGCCAGACATGCTTTTAGAATAAACTGGCTACATGAAAAGTAATTCCTTTATGCTCTTACTCTACACTAGTGCTTCAAGAACTGGGAGGAGGAGGAGATGGTAAGGCTTTGGGCTTCCTAAAGAAAGAAAAATTGTTCATTAACACAATCCTGTTCTGAAGGAAAGCTTTCTTGTCTTATTCAAGTGTAGGTTCAGGCTTTTGAGATGTCAGAGAGCACCTAGATCCTTGCAGGGACTGCACCCACTCGTAGTACATTTTCTGGGTATAAATAAGGTTTCTTTTTCTGATTCTTGAAAGATATTCTCCGTTGCAATCAAGTTGGTGAGGAAGCCCCTGCCAATAGGAGCAAGGAGCTTGTCATCTAAGAGTCAAGTCCAATCCTTAAGAGTTGCATGGGAAGGGAGGACGCACTCCTGGGTCTTGTCTTCAGCGCCCAGGGGTGGGATTCTTCTGACCAGGTGTTGGTGGCACAGCTCCATGGTGGACAGCCATAGGGTCCACTTACCATCAGTGAAGGTCTTGGTAACACAGTCAGGGAAGCCTTGAGTCGAAGTAATATTGTCCTAAAATAAATGTCAATAATACAGTGGGTAGATGCTTTCAGGGCACAGTTTATTTCCCTCCACTGAGGGAGCAGGGAGTGGGTCAGGTATGTGTCTGCAATCTGGGCTTCTGGTGTGAATCTCACTCCCCAAGAATAAAGATAGTCAGAGCTTGATCTTGGAAGAGCCTTGTTGAAATAATGAGCAGAACTGGTAGGCACGAGCATGTGGCTTCAGTAGGTTGGTTGCTGCTTCTCTCTCATGTGCAAGATTTTAATCATAAACTGAACTTTTCTTTCAACAATAAAAGTGAAACCACCTTACTCAGGAAGTTATAGCGAGTCAGACTCTTCACAAATGGACATTTTTATGCATAGAAGTAAACTTGTAAGATTGTTTGAGTGTGTGAGATAGAGTAAAGCAATGTCATTCTTGGGCTCTGGAGCTTGGTTCTGAAAAGACAGCCAGTCAGTACTTTGTCATCTCTAAATTCTTCCCACCCAGATAACACAGAAAAAAAAGTCAGAAGCAAAGATATAGTGTTCACAAGTCACATGCTTCTCCCATTGTGCATTTTTCTCCCATCTTGCCCAGAGGGCTTGAGTTTTCTCAGCTATGCAACAGCCAGAGCAAGAAGTGCCAAGGAGAGTGGACAGGACTGGGAGTGCAGCAGGGTACATTCATAATTCCTGGGGCCAGAAGCATTGCAGGGAGCAGGCCAAGAAAGTTTGGCCTGATGTAGGTGGTCAAGAGCAATCTGGCTTAGCTTTGCAAGGTGGCTAACGGGGACGCATTTCCCAGCATCAGGTTATGCAAGCTACTGAGACGGATGTGGGAGGGGGCAGGCTGACTGCAAGTCATTTTCTATCTGCATGAAAATGGAGTTCAAAACATTCCCTCTAGAGTGGTATCCAATACCAAAATTGGATTTGGGAACTCAGAGTACATGAATATTTGTGCTGTCAATAAGAGTTATCTGTATACAGAACCCTTTCCTTGTCTGCTTTCTCTACCATGCTTCCTTCTTAATTCATTTTCAGTCTTTAATGTACTGTTGTGTAGCATCCTCTCCCATTAGGCCCTGTAATGTGCTCCGATTGCCTTCAGCTTGACTGCACTTAATAGCCAGCGTAAATAGAACTTAGTGTAGCATGCACTAACATCTCTATCCATTGTCCGGAGATTAAATACATGCCACAAATGGTTTACGCATCATCAGCCTCGAGCCCTCGTTTCATAGCTCCCAACCAAAAGAGGATATTAAATTAATTTGCAGGTTGCTTTAGCAAAGCCTAACAAAAAGAGGGGAAAAAAATCCTGAGGGTCATTATGCATATAATATCCATCAATCAAAAAAGGGGTGGAAAATGATAATAGCAGGTCATTATAAGAGGACAGGTGCGCACATATTTAGCTCTATCTCTAGTTCGGGTCAAAGCTTAATGGTGTTAACTGGAGAGGAATGCAGGCTATGTGAACAGTGTGTATGTGTGAGGAAGAGGCAAAAGGGCAGCACTGTGTCAGGACAGCACAGCCTCTTCCAGATCTTTGTGCTTAACCCTTTACTCTACCTGGCCATGAGCTGTTGAGTAACACTGAGCTTGTGAGAGAGGAAGAAAAGGAGTGAAGCAGAGATCTCCATCTCTTATCCTGCAGCAGCTTGTACCATTCAAAGTACGCAAGGAAACGGGATTGGTCTGGGGCAGTGCAAAATAAAATTGCGTAGTGCCAGGCTTCAGATTAGCAGCACCTGGACACATGAGTTATCAGGGGCGTGGGTTTTGTCAAGGAGAAGGAAAGGCAAACACTCTTCATTGAAAGGGAGAAAGGAGACCTATGTTCAGCAGAAGACATTGGCTGACAAAGACGTGAACAATGATCTTCCTGAGGGTCAGGACTGGGATAACGGGCAAGGCCACATCTCACCTACTAAAACAAGAACTGTGAATAAAGTAGTGAGACACTTATTTGAAGTGAATAGAGGCTGACTAGGTTGAGAACATAAGACTGCATCCTTGATCTATTTTTATGAAAGGAAGGTACTACATGAATGCGGACTGCACAACCACACATGTGCCATCCTTACTTGCCGGCCTGTACTTTTAACTTGATGAGTGGGACAGATACTGAAAATGAGAAAGCTGCAGTCATACTTATGGATTCCACACAACAGTTGGGAAGACACTCTTGGGGTTACAGCACCAAGCTAAAATTTAGGCTACCTTGATTTAGTTTGTGGCTGTGGCATGAAATGTCATCCAAGTATGCAAATCATTTCTCTATGTTTCAAGTTTGGTAACTTTGAGATGAAGGAAAATATTTGTGATTATCACATTGGTTTAGATGCCAGCATCAAGTTTTGCAAGGTCTTGTGGACAAATAAAAAATCACTGCATCACTTCTAGAATGATATGGCTCAGTGCCATATGCCCTTGCTTTCTGGGGAAGTATGTTTTCAGATGCTGCATTGTGTAGTCTTCATGAGGAAATGACCCAAATCCTTCCCCAAGCCAACAGTTACACACTTCGATTGACGTGTAGTATTTTTCTGAGGCTCACAGTAAGTGCCATCAACACTGAGAGATGATATACTGGGAACTAGAATAATTAAGCAAGGAAGTATCCTTTACCACAAGAGTTTAAATGCCCAAGGATTGCTGTCATAGAAATCTTGAACATAGAGTCTGTCAGCTGAAATTTTAAATGCTGTTACTCTATGCCAATTGTCACAGGCTGGAGCCATGCACCATGAAGTGAAGAAAGGCAAAGGAGGAGTTTGGTCACACTGCCAGTTAGCAAGGGTTCAGC